>NW_015505759.1:186612-206486 GCF_001515645.1 Sinocyclocheilus grahami | reverse complement strand
TATATATATATATATATATATATATATATATATATGTATATATATATATACTGTATAGACAAGGCTTATGGGAAATTAATGATTAGTTTGTCTGCAGCTCTAGATTAGAAAATGTATTCATAAACAAGCCTAAAGAAAGAATTATAAGGAATTTAGAGGTTATTTAATGGAGAAAACCTGTCCACCGCCTCAGAAACACAACTGTCAGGAAGCCTCCTGCTAACGCACATTCAGCTTTTTTCATTGCAAAAAAAACTGTCGATTGCAATGACAGCCAAGAAGTGAATCCAGATCTCTCGCTCTCTGAGAGATTTCTGATAAAAGCAGGAGAGCAAGGCTTTAAAAAAGGACACACGCTGACGTGTCCTTGCCTCAGACTCCCAACAATGCACCGACAGTCAAACGCTCGCTTTGAAACGCACTCGCTCTTTTCTTGTCCCCATCCGGTTCACTCGCTCACAGCTGTCTTTGTAGACATCTCTACGGGATGTTACATTTGCGCTGTGAGCGATGTTTGAAAAAGTCACATAAAAAAAACAAAAAACTTTTCTCTCAGAACTTGAGATCGGAGGGTCAGAAACGGCAACGTTAATATTTAACAGAGAAAAGACACAAACTGCCGATCATCTGAGATAAAAGCTTTGTGGGAACTAGATTTAGCATAAAGGGCCAAAAGAATATGTGAACGACGAGAGGCCGGAAAACAAGATAAAAAAATAATCAGGCCGCAATCAGATATTTTGGCAGAGACACAAAAAGAAAAAAACTTACTATGTTTAACACAAATCATAATTGACCATATTTAATTTCATAATGCCTGTTTCTGGTATTAGTTGTCAAGAAACACCAATGAACAGCAATTATGGCAAAATCTTAATGTTAACATTTAAGTATACTATTGATTTTTAGTTAATGTTCATTCTTATATCAATGTTATTAATGCAACTTGAAAATATAAAAATGTATTAGCATACACTACCGTTTAAAAGTTTGCAGTCGGTAAGATTATAGTTTTTGAAAGAAAAACTTCTGTCCACCAAGGCTGCATTTATTTGATTAAAAGTACAGTAAAAACAGTAATATTGTGAAATATTATTACAATTTAAAATAACCATTTTCTATTTGAATAGATTTTAAAATGTAATTTATTCCTGTGATGCAAAGCTGAATTTTCAGCATCATTACTCCATACATCAATACTCCAGAAATCACTCTAATATGCTGATTTGCTGCATTTATAATTATTATCAATGTTGAAAAAAAGTTGTGCTGCTTCATATTTTTGATGAAACAGTCATACTTTTTTTATTTTCAAGTTCAAATGAACAAAATGTATTTGAAACAGAAATCCCGCTTTTGTCACTTTAAATTGAAATGCATCCTTGCTGAACAAAATTATAAAAAAAAAATTGTAAAAAAAAAAAAAGTAGAAAATAACCAAGAAGAATAAATGCTGTAAAAGTATTTTTCATTGTTAGAATATGTCAGCTACTGCAAAGTTTGTTTCTCCTGATATTCACAGAAGGCTTTATCAGCTAACTCTGTGAAATGACTTTTGTTTTTCGGATGACGACACCATGCTCATTTCCACCCCTCTCTGCCCTATTTGAACAGGACTAGTTCTCTAGATCAGGTCAATTTGTTTCCCAGCTGCACTTTGTGATTTCAATCCCATCCAAATTTTAACACGTCTGTGTAGTTCTCACACAGCCTGTGTAAAAATTACAGAGCAAATTACCTACTGTTTTTGGCAACCTCTGGAGTCCTCTAATGTTGTTCGGGAAGTAACAGCTATTGTGGTACTTTTTTGACAACCCTTCTCGTTTATTTTGACCTTTTATCCAACACCGTGACGAAAGCTAACTGGTGCACTTCATTATGGTGCAGACCTTTTTGCCAGTTTGCTGGGTGAAGTTGGCAAATCAGCTGTTCGATTCATCAAGCATGTACACTCACATCCTTGCAGTCAGCAAATTGCGTTTTTGATTGTTAAAATTGGGTTGCAAGACACAATGCAAAAAAGCTACTCTATCTATCTATCTATTAAATATATGTTTAAATACTATATACTGTATTATTAAATATATTAAATATAATATATTATATCATCAAGCTTGGATTGTTGTTTACCATGAAAAAATAAATAAATAAATAAAATAATCAAGAAACTAAAATACTAATAAAAATGCTAATTGTTATATTAAATATTATTAAATCTATATATTTAATTATATTATTTAAATATTCTTTAACTATATATTTTAAATATTATATTACATTTAAATGTATTATATTTAATATAATGTATTATATAATCAAACTTGCATTTCTGGAAAAAAAAAATTCTAATTAGACATCCTGCATGATATGACCTCATCCATAAAAATATCTCAATGTCCGATTTCATGGGTCGTGAAGCAAAGCACAACAAAATCCAGCCCATTTTATCTTTCTTGTTGAACATCTTGTTCCATTTTGAAATAATTCACATTAAATGCTTTGCAAACCACATTTCATTTTGCTTTTAATTGCAGGCATTCAGTGGTTGACTGAATGAATTTGGTTTTATCATTCTGAATAACAGCCGCCCCATTTACACGACGAAACTCCAGAAAAGTCATTTGCCCTCAGGAGACATGCAGAATCTTACACCCGCCAGTGGAATCTAAATGATGTTATTTCATGCGTTTAACCTCAAGAGAAGAAGACTTTACACAAGCAGACTTTACAAAGACTCTAGTACCTTGAATAACAAGGAAACATTCTGTTGGGGAAATATAGTGAAGTTCGTGATATAGTGAGTTAATTTCAACATTTACCAATACGTTATTAAAATCTAAATGTTAATGGTCCTAACATGAACTAACAATGAACAATTATAATTTTTAATTCATGTTAGGAATTAACTAATGTTAGCTGGACCTGACTGTAAAGTGTTACTAAAACATTTATCTTCATAAGCATGTTAACATCAGATTCATTTAAAACCAGCACATATTTTTCAAAGCTTTAGGGAGGAAACACATTATAACACGGTTGCGATACCTTTCTCCAGGCCTGCAGAACAGATTAAATCACCACATTTGATATGCATTACAGTATATGTGCCGCGTGAGCTAAAGACCTTTTCCTGCCACAGTTCAACAGCTGTATTTGCTAAGTGCAATCCATTATTGAAGTACTACAGTCGATACCTCATCCGGTCAATGAGATCTAAAGGACACAGTATCCAATGGGATGTGGAGAATGTCAGAAGGTTTGAGGGCATCCAGTGGGTCACATGAGATGGAGAAACCCTGGTCTCCGTTCCTCATAGAGGACTGGAAAAGATGTTTATTTGCTGCCGGTCAAGTCATTTGTATTTTCTGTTGAATCAGATCCTATAAGGTCTGAATAGAAACCATAATATATATTTTCAAATAAAAAAGGTAATTGCAACTTTTATCTCCCAATTCAGACTTTTTTTTACTCGCAATTCTGATAAATTAATTTATCACAATTCTCAGAATTGTGTAATATAAACTCAGAATTGCATGAAATGTGAGATAAAAAGTCAAATTTACCGTTTTACATTTTTTAAATTCCATGGCGGACACTGGCTTCCATACTTTTGCTCAGCAAAGCAGTATTTAATTGATCTAAAATACAGTAAAAACAGTAATATTGTGAAATATGATTACAATTTAAAATAACTGTTATCTATTTGAATATATTTTCAAATTGTAATTATTCCTGTGGTGCAAAACTATGGAGCCTCTTAAGGGACCTTTGCAAATATAAAAAATACACAGACTATCACGTGCGCACGAGAAACATTCGAGAAACATTTTGCGTGCACACAAGAAACATTCGAGAAACATTTTGCATGCGCACAAGAAACATTCGAGAAACATTTTGCATGCTCACCAGAAACTTTCGCATGCGCACGAGAAACATTCGAGAGACATTTTGCGTGCTCATGAAACTTTCGCGTGCGCACGAGAAAAATTCGAGAAACATTTTGCATCCTCACGAGAAACTTTTGCGTGCGCACGAGAAAAATTTGTGAAACATTTTGCGTGCACACAAGAAACATTCGAGAAACATTTTGCATGCGCACAAGAAACATTCGAGAAACATTTTGCGTGCTCACGAGAAACTTTTGCGTGCGCACGAGAAACATTCGAGAAACATTTTGCGTGCACACAAGAAACATTCGAGAAACATTTTGCATGTGCACAAGAAACATTCGAGAAAAATTTTGCGTGCTCACGAGAAACTTTCGCATGCGCACGAGAAACATTCCAGAGACATTTTTCGTCCTCACGAGAAACTGTTGCATGCGCATGAGACACATTCGAGAAACTTTTGCGTGCGCACAAGAAACATTCGAGAAACATTTTGCGTCCTCACGAGAAAGTTTCGCGTGCGCACGAGAAACATTCCAGAGACATTTTTCGTCCTCACGAGAAACTGTTGCATGCGCATGAGACACATTCGAGAAACTTTTGCGTGCGCACGAGAAACATTCCAGAGACATTTTTCGTCCTCACGAGAAACTGTTGCATGCGCATGAGACACATTCGAGAAACTTTTGCGTGCGCACGAGAAACATTCCAGAGACATTTTTCGTCCTCACGAGAAACTGTTGCATGCGCATGAGACACATTCGAGAAACTTTTGCGTGCGCACAAGAAACATTCGAGAAACATTTTGCGTGCTCACGAGAAAGTTTCGCGTGCGCACGAGAAAAATTTTAGAAAAATTTTGCGTGCTCACGAGAAACTTTCGCGTGCGCACGAGAAACATTCGAGAAAAATTTTGCGTGCTCACGAGAAACTTTCGCGTGCGCACGAGAAACATTCGAGAAACATTTTGCGTGCTCATGAAACTTTCACGTGCGCACGAGAAACATTTTGCATGTGCACGAGAAACTTTTGCGTGCGCACGAGAAACATTTGAGAAAAACTTTGCGTGCTCACGAGAAACTTTTGCGTGCGCACGAGAAAAATTCGAGAAACATTTTGTGTCCTCACGAGAAAAATTTGAGAAACATTTTGCGTGCTCACGAGAAACTTTTGCGTGTGCACGAGAAACATTTTGCATGCGCACGAGAAAAATTTGAGAAACATTTTGTGTGCTCTCGAGAAACTTTTGCATGCGCATGAGAAACATTCGAGAAACTTTTGCGTGCGCACAAGAAACATTCGAGAAACATTTTGCGAGCTCACGAGAAAGTTTCGCGTGCGCACGAGAAAAATTTGAGAAAAATTTTGCGTGCTCACGAGAAACTTTCGCGTGCGCACGAGAAACATTCGAGAAACATTTTGCGTGCTCATGAAACTTTCGCGTGCGCACGAGAAACATTCGAGAAAAATTCAAGAAAAATTTTGAGCTTGCGTGCTCATGAAACTTTCACGTGCGCACGAGAAACATTCGAGAAACATTTTGCGTGTGCACGAGAAACTTTTGCGTGCGCACGAGAAACATTCGAGAAACATTTTGCGTGCTCATGAAACTTTCGCGTGCGCACGAGAAACATTCGAGAAACATTCAAGAAACATTTTGCGTGCTCATGAAACTTTCACGTGCGCACGAGAAACATTCGAGAAACATTTTGCGTGTGCACGAGAAACTTTTGCGTGCGCACGAGAAACATTCAAGAAACATTTTGCGTGCTCATGAAACTTTCACGTGCGCACGAGAAACATTCGAGAAACATTTTGCGTGTGCACGAGAAACTTTTGCGTGCGCACGAGAAACATTCGAGAAACATTTTGCGTGCTCATGAAACTTTCACGTGCGCACGAGAAACATTCGAGAAACATTTTGCGTGTGCACAAGAAACTTTTGCGTGCACACGAGAAACATTCGAGAAACATTTTGCGTGTGCACGAGAAATATTTTGCGTGTTCATGAAACTTTCGCATGCGCACGAGAAACATTCGAGAAACATTTTGCGTGCGAACGGGAAACATTCGAGAAACATTTTGCGTGCTCACAAGAAACTTTTGCGTGCGCACGAGAAACATTCGAGAAAAAATCAGTGTATTTTTTATTTTTGCAAAGGTCCCTTTAGGGGCTCCGTACAAACCAGAATTTTCTGCTTGAATATAAAAAACTAATATTTTTGTGGAAATGTGTTAAATTTTTTTCAGGATTCTTTGATTCACGAAAGTTCAAAAGAACAGCATTTATTTGAAAAAAATAATTAAATCAAAGCAAAAACTAAAATGTACTAACCTCAAACTTTTGAACAGCAGACGTCAACTGCACATTAAATAGGGCATCTGACAGATACTGAACAAATAAACAGGCTAAATAACTACAACAAATAAATAACTATAATCTTCTATTGCACCGAACTATCATAGTCTTTGTAAATAAACTGAGAGCTGTGGATTGTGCATAATAACGGGAGCATCACTCACGACAGGTGATTTGAAGTCTGACAGTAATTGTGTTTATTCTTGAAGGTGGTGAATTTGTTTCAAAAGCGCTGCTTTGATGGCTTTAGCAGCGCAGCTTTAAAGGGATGAATTTAGAGATGCATCCTCTCAGAGAGGGTTTTAGTGTGCTGACAGTCTAATACCACGTCTACACCGCAAAAGAGTAGCTGAATTATGTGCTTGCAGTGTTGAGTTTGTTGCACCACAGTCCTCTAACCATATACAAACCGCACAACCTAGCTTTGAAAAGAGGTTAAAAAAAAGGTGAATGTTTCAAACAGCAAAACTTTCTCTCAAGGCTAGTATTTAGTCACAACCATGTGTTCATTAATTTAATTTAAATGTAACTGTTTTAAATGAAAAAATGTCTAAATGTAATTTATTCCTGTGATAGCAAAACTGTATTTTCAGTATCATTACTCCAGTGTCACATGATCCTTCAGAAATCATTCTAATATGATTGGTTTTTGCTGCTCAAGAAACATTTATGATTATTATCAATGTTGAAAACAGTTGTGCTGCTTCATATTTTTTTTGGAGACTGTGATTTTACGATGAAAAGATAGTTCAGAAGTAGAGAATTTATTTGAAACAAATCTTTTGTAACATTGTAAATGTCTTCACTGTCACTTTTGATCAATTTAATGCATCCTTGCTGAATAAAAATATCAATTTCTTTTTAAAAAATTTAATTAAATTAAAAAAAATAATAATAATAATCTTACTGACCCCAGACTTTTGAAGTTGTACTATAGAAGAAATTAATTTGTTAATTGTGTACAAAAAGAATAGCATATGGCCTCTTTAAATAAATATGTAACCGCATTTTCATTTTATTTTCTATTTTAGTTCTGTAATGTGATGCATTTCTAAATGAAAGCACAGACTTTTAGTGAAACCCATTTTTGAGAAGATGATTTTTGATTGGGATGTGGAAGTTAAAGGTCAGATTCATCTTCCAGAACATGTCGAGGTATTTTAGTAGCTTAAAACTGGGTCTAATAGCTACTGGTTAACATCGTTTCCCAAAAAAGGAAAGCAGTTTAACACACAATAATGAAAGATTATGAAATAAATTAAACAAACATCTTTACAGGAATAATCTGTACTGATGAAACATACACAAAAAGGCCGGTAACTTGTATTAGGAAAGCAAATAGGGTCAGTTTTGATTCCATGTTGACTTGAGGAAATAAGAAAACAGTGGAAACCCAAATCCTAAACTGAAAGGCTCAAGGAGTGAATCCTGCTTCTCCAGCAACCCGCGCCAGGCTGGATCTGAACTCTGCCGTGAGGGTTGACGAGCTCTTTATTGTTAATTAGAGAGAAGAGAGAGACTAATTAAGATCATAATGAGTTGGCAGGGTAAGGGGTGTAAATGAGACGAGGGGCCGCAGTCCTTCAAACTCAGACATTGATTCTCCTTCACGCCACTGTAGGACCTCCGAACTCCACTCTCAACTCACGTCTGACTGCCATTAGCCTTGTTATCAGTCGACGGAAGAAAAAGAATGAAATAGAAATATAGAAGCTGTAAGGTGCGGTTGTGTACCACAGTGCTGTCACAGTCAGAATCCCAAAATCCATTTATGTATATATAAGTTATATATATAAGTTATATATATATAAAGTTTGTTTAAATGTCTGCCGGTTCCCACCTCCTTCACGATCTACAAACTACGTTACAGTAAGTTCTAGAAATAGGTTTCACACAAAACTTCTTGTTTATTTCACTGTAATCTTGAGTGAAATGACCTCTACTGTTTTCTTAAGGGTCACGCATCTATTCTTTAGAAGGTTTATAGTTTCTCCTAAATAGAGCAGAATTAAAACAGAATGACGAAGGCAGACATCACACTAAACAACAAACACAAAGCAGTAAACCATTAAACTCTTTACACCCGCTTTTAAATCAGTTTAATCCATTTACAACTCATTTTAGGATTTAAGATCAGCAGCTAAATTCCAGATTTATCCACAAATCTTTAGCTATAGTCTAAAACTAGTTGTACTCATATACTTTCAATGGCAAATGGTGATATTGAGAGAACTGGTGGCTAATGGGTGATATAATGGCAATATAAATATATAATGTATTTGAATGAATGAATGATGGCAAATGAAACGTACAGTACCATTCAAATGTTTTGAGCCAGGAAGATTTTTGTTTTGAAAGAAATCAATACTTTTATGTAACATGGAGACATTAAATCATCAGTAAAGACATTTAAATTGTTACAAAAGATTTCGATTTCAAATAAATGCTGTTCTTTTGAACTTTCTATTCATTAAATAATCCTGAAAAAAACTGAACCATGGTTTCTGTTCATCATAAAATCACAGTTTCCACAATATCAACATTGATAATAATCAGAAAAGTTTCTTGAGCAGAAAACCAGCATAATAGATGGATTTCGGAAGGATCATGTGATGCTGAAGATTGGAGTAATGACAGTGAAAATTCAGCTTTGCATCACAGGAATAAATTACATTTTAAAATATATCCAAATATAAAACAGCTATTTGAAATTGTAATAACATTTCACATTATTACTGTTTTTACTGTATTTTTGATTAAACAAAATATTGAGAAAACGCAGCATTTCAAGATAATCCAACATAATTTTATGTATGAATGAACACTGCAGTTTCTACATACAATTTATTTTACACTGTATTACATACATTGTATGTATTTTAAATATGTTTATTTTACCAATTTATTTCCCGGGAAAATATTGGAAAAATAAACTATGCATTGTCTCTGGAAAAGACTGCCAGTAGATTCTAAAAGAGATTTAACTTGCTAAATAATTAATTTTCTTATCACTAGTTAAAACTGCTTTCACGTGTAATTTAGTGACACATAACATACACCTTCCAAATTCACGCTGCACCAGGAAATGAGTTTTATGAAGTGTTAAATGCTTTAGTTTCAGCTATGACTGCAAGTGATAGTCGTGGAGGAGCACATGTTCGAATCTGATGAGGATCTGCCAAAACCTGCCTGAATATAGATGTGAAATTACGATAGCTGAAGCAAAACCTGCCTGTTAAAAATGTGAAATACTTTAAGAGTGAATCAGACTGACCTTTACAGCCAGAACCTTGAATAAAGATTTGTTTGTGTAGACGGCATACTTTGTGAACAAAAACAAGACTGTGAGTAATGCAATTACAGCCTCGTTTTCATTCACATGAAATGAAATGTGGCATCTTCAGGTTTAAACGGATCTCACCTGCAGTATGAAGATCATGCCCATGATCATGGAGTACATGTCGTATTTGCCCAGCTGTTTGCTCAGAGCTGAACTCATGGCCTTCAGGGCCTCCAGATACTGTTTGAGAACCTTCTTGCCCATGTTACTCAGAACCTCTGACGTGTTTCCATCCAAATAGAGCTTCATCCAGCTTCCGTGAGATTTCTCCGCCACGCGAAACTGCTCGTAACCATCCTCTGTGACAGAGAGAGAGATGGGGGAAAGTACAGGAAGAATTGAACAGACATGAACAATGTCAGAGATTAAACCAGAACACAAGAGAGAGAATGCTGTTAACTTAGTTATCTGCCTTGCCTATGCTAACCGAATTGGAACCTCGTAAGCGACTGATTTACATTTAGTCATTTAGCAGATGCTTTTTATCCAAAGTGACTAACAAAAGACAATAAAAGCAATCAAACCAACAAAAGAGCAACGATATGTAAGTGCTGTGACAAGTCCCGGTTAGTCTAACACAATATACATACATAGCAAGGCTTTTTTTTTTTTTTTTTTAACAAAAAATTTAATAAAATTTATTTCTAAAACCTCTAATAAAAATCCTTACAATTACAATATTGCTTTAGATATTATTTAGCAAACCTGTAAGCAGCAAAAACAACGAGAAAAAAATACCATATTAAATTAAAACAATTAATAGCAAAAAAATATATATATTTAGCAAGCTTTTATTTAGCAAGCCTTTAATAATCAGTAAAATCAGTAAGAAAAAAAACACTTTTTTTTTTTGCTGAGCTTGCTGCAATGCATTGCGGGATTGCCTTCTCGCCAAAGAATAAATGCGATGCTGGCCATAAGAAGGCGTTTTAGATGACATATTATTTATCTTCAGAACAGTCTTCACATATGATGCCTTAAAATGCTCACTAGGTTTTGAAATAGAGCCACAGTGTTATGAAGACACCATGAGGAAGCTGTTGCATAAGAATCAGGTGTCTGCTGGCTGTGTTTTAAAGCAGACAGACACTGAGGGCCTTCACAGCAGGATGTCAGAGTGAGCTAACAGGCACGTCTGCCTCATACCACCCAGACACTTCACTACAGGACACCTCCGTCTCGCTATGTGCCTCTCTCTTTCTAAACGTGTCTCTCCCCACCTCTGAGCTCTGATTCTCCACAGAGCTGATGCTGTGAAGAATGACACGCACACAACGGGAAACAAACTTGACCCAAGTATGTGACACAAACGGCTTTCTGAAATGTGTCCGAGTCAAAATATTTCTTTCTAAACTTACTTTTTTTTTTTTTTGCAATGTGTATGCAATGCTTTTCTCATTTAACAAAATAATGACTTTAAATGATCTTTTGCAGGGTAAATTCTCAGCCCAAATTGATGTGCAATTAATGTCCATGAATGCATACAGGCTGCATTGCAATTTGCATACTTGTATAACATACTAAGAGCATGCACTTAAAATGACATCTTTATACAATAAGCCTCTTGCAAACTGTTTGGATGAACAATGAATTACTTTAAATTACTAGACAAATTAACTTAAGGCACTAATGGATGCTAAATAACTAATGGATGCTAAATGAATTACCCTAAAATTCAATATTAATTGAAACTGCCATGGCAACTGAAAAAGTTGCACATGAACTCTTAATCTGTAGAGCAATGGGGTTGTTCATAATGTTTACTGCATGCAAAAATCAGCCAGATAACCCCATATGAGCACATATGGCAAACTATATACAGTGCCCTGAATTTTTTTGAAGTCATGGCTGGACAATTTCATGATCCTAGTCACTCTGGTGTGCCAAAAATGTAAATATGAATGGGAATATACTAGATATTGTAAATACGAATGGGAATATACTAGATATTTTACTCATAATAATTTCTAGGGGTGCCAATAATTATGGCCAACATGCATTGGAGAAAAACATGTATTTCATAATGTGAGTTTCCCCCCACTTTCAATTGTTTTACTTCAATGATAGGTTAGAATTTTGTGCATTTTTTAAAATTAAATATCAAAAAGACGATTTATTTTCACAGCCACCTTTGCTCATATTTACCAAGGGTGCCAATATTAGTGGAGGGCACTGTTTAACTTAACTTATTATGATTTAGTAAATAGTTTAACTATTTCACTTATTATGATTTTGGTTTATATACTATATGTCCTTAGTAGTATGCATGATCAGTGCATCCCAAATATGATTTATAATCATGCATGCTACTGTAGCATTTGGACCAATCAGACACACAACTTTTTGTTATATTTAACAAATAATATCGAACTCCCCATCACCTAACCAAATGGCCAATTACGAGGGTCTATGGACCCTTCTAGGACAGATGGTATGTAAAGCCACACATTCCTCCAGGCCATGTGAAACCTGTGAATCTTTAATATTTCTTTCCCGAGCGTCTATGTAGCATCTTAATCGGTGTCTGTGTGAACCCCAAAGACAGAAAGGTGATAAACCGAGATGTGATTTGCTTGATGGAGATCATATTAACCCAGAGAAAAAGTGATGAATGGGACTATTACCGAGCGTTAGAGGGTAAAACAGAACATTAGAGGCATTTTCACATGAATCCATTCTCTTAAGAATGAATTCACTTTGCTGGAACGTTCATCTATTGTCATAACACAAATAACTGGGGCTGTGATTAATCAATTATATGATTATGCTGAATTAGCTCATGAATCCAAGTCAACTGTTATGACAGTGAAACATAGTGTTATTTCCACAGTATCAACTGAAAGTCATGCATATTAGAGCTGCGAGATATAATGGCGTTACAGCAATGAGAAACCTTGGCCTGTGAGGATGATTCTTCGTAAATGGTCCGTCATCTCTTAGACACACCGGAGTCTGCTTAATAATGAAAGTTTAATTCACAGCATTGATCACAGAGCAGGAGAGTTAGAGAAAAGCCAAACGGAGCGTCCGCTGGGATGAGCCTCTCCTGCTCATGGAATAATGGGGATTATTCATGAATATATACAGCTGGAAATGAGAAAGAAAACAAGGAAAGAGAACGGAGAGAGAAGCAGACAGACAAAAAGTCAGAGACATGGATGGATAGATGGGCAGATGCTGAGACAGACAGATAGAGAGACAGAACATCAGATGGATAGACAGAATGACAGACAGAACACAGAACGAGACAGAATGACAGAACAACAGACAGAACGATGGATAGACAGAACGACAGAAAGAACAATAACAACAGACAGAAAGACGGAATGATAGACATAACAAGAGAACGAAAGAGAATTACAGAACGATAGATAGAATGACAGAACGACAGACATAATGACAGAGGAATAGACAGAACAGAACCAGAAACAGAATGACAGAACAATAGACAAATTAATAGACAGAATGATAGACAAAATGATCAATGGATAGATGTATGGAGAGATGGAACGACAGACAGAATAATAATAGATGGTTAGAAAGAATAACAGATAGATAGAAAGAATGCCAGATAGTTAGATGGATAGATATAACAACAGAATGACAGACAGAATGACTGACAGAATGACAGACAGATCGATAGATAGTTCTAATGTTACAACTCCATCTCTCTCACACACACATTTGAGCCTCACCGTTTTGTGTGTGTATCAGAAACAGCTCGGACTTGTGCTGACACACACACACAAAACAGACGGAAAATCAGTAGAGCTCTTCAAACAAACGGCAGCACACAGCAGGACCCGTGTGTGCACATATGTGTGTGTGTGTGTGTGTGTGTGTGTGCGCGCGCATATATGTGTGTGGACGACAGGTCAGTGTCTCTGCATCTGGCCAGCACAGGATTCTGCATCATCTTGTCATGATGACGGATGTCTCCTCACACATCAGCCTCTCTGAGATCCTCCTCAGATCGCCTGTGTCACCTTCCATTAAAATGCCTTTCAATAAACCTTTGAACGATTCTGATGGTGGAATTATCACTCATTTGTGTTGATGATGGTCTGTGAAGATCCTCTCTGGTTTAAGTGGATCTGGGCTTTTATTTGCTGAGCTATATTAATAAAGATCTGTGTGTGTGTCTGTGTGTGTGTGCGCGCGCTCAGGCTGTGCTTAATAATGCAGTTCATAACACATTCAGGGTGAAAGTGCTGAAAATGGCACAAAAGGAGACACCTCTGGGTGTTTTGGAATGGCACACTATCATATTATCACTATTTTTACAGTATGCAGTATAGTTATATATAAAATAGATATATATGAAAAGTAATTAGTATAAAACACTAACTTAACTATTTATTTCCAAGATTTCAAAACAAATGTATGCACTATACAGTATTTACTATATATTGCAGTATGCTAGTATGGAGGTTTAGAGCACTGCCTCTGCTTCATGCACACAAAAGGAAAAGCAGGTCAAGATCTCTAGTGTGACTCAGGGTTCTGCTGCACGTTGCATTTTAATGGGGCGCCGTCATGAGCTTGAGCTCTCAGCGTGTTACCGTGGGAAAAGTGTTATCTGGAGAAAACCTCAGACGTCTCGCTTTCAGGTCAATGTGCTTAGAAATACTCTGATGAATGATTCTCCCCTTAATCACAATAATTCATCTGCAATTTAATTAAGTGCTTCATTAGGCTGCAAAAGCATGATGGAGAAGTTTCTACATTCTAAAGAGAGCAAGGCAGGCATGGGTGAAGTGAGGTAATATCTGCCTGTATGTCACACAGAGACTGAAGAGATGACCTCTAACAATCTCATATTTTTGAATTTCCTTCAGAAAATGGAAGGACGAAAGTGGGTAGTGGCAATATATTGTCCTCATCAATCAGATCTCAACCTCCACACGCCTCTCGAACCCTCACTTGAGGGCAGGTGAAAGACGGGGAATTCAATGTCCAATGCATATTGTATACAAAAAATTAGTTGGCTGAAATCATAGGCTTATTTCAGCAACCTATGCTTTTTCTTAAAAAAAATGTAAATAAAAAAATTAATTATGCATGAAATAAAAAAGTCATTTGAAAAGTAGACTGCTACATTTACTGCACATACATAAACAGTGTCTACATAAAAGCAAATCGCATTTTCATCTAGTCACATGTTCTCATTCAAACAGCATGGAACAGCTGTGAACAAAGGACTATACTCTGCCGGCTTAGCATTTTCTTCCCGCCATAAAAGCGGATCCTCATCCGGTGGGATGCATCAGCATCTGTGCAGCTGCTCATGGATCGACTTTGCTGTGCATTAATTTGAATGCCAATCTATTATTGTGCTAACAACAATTAGATACATGCAATAAAAACAAAGGACTTTTCTGGTTGCTTTACATGTCAGTCAAGCTGTCTCTTTCTCTCTAAGTGGACAGTTCAAGGCCAGAATAAGCTGTGAATCAGATTTATAACAACAGTCAAAATATCTGGCTACACGAGACATACTCTTCCAGAAACAGCAACACAAGTCTGTGAAAATGTCAGCAGACATCACCATCAAACACACCAACCCTGAATAAACACACTCACACCTCATAACCCAGAAAACTCTCAATACTGCAAGAAGTGAGAAGTGAATGAGCCAGAGATGGATATTTGTGGGAGGCCAGGCATCCTGCTGAGAGAAAACGGAACCAAACTGCTAAAGAGGCAGCAGAAGACACACAAACACGCATCTAGGTTTGGGCTAAAGGGTATAACTTTTCGACTTCTATGGATTTAAAGTGCTCTAAAGGCCCAGTCAGGCCTGTGTACTCAATCTCGTGCTCTTATGTCGGGTTACTGACAGCGTTTCTTGAGCTTGTTACTCAAGCAGCAAAACAGGAAAACAAAACTGGATTGCAAACTAAAGCATAGCGCAGATTGCCTTTTTTTAAGACAAAAACCCTAGACAATAGCCAAGTGTAGTGTGAGAGTGTGATGCACACTCTGAGAGACCCTGATTCTGTTATTTTAGTATTATTTATAGTATTTAATAATATTTAATATTAAAATAGTTTTTTAATATATATTTTCAGTTTTCAATTTTAATTTTTGTTCAGTTTGAGTAATTTTGTTAAGCGCTTTTAATATTTAAATTTAGCTTTAATTTATTTTTATTTCAGTTTTAGTTTTCCTTAAACTTAAAAAAAAACTCATTAGAAATATTTTAAATATAAATTAAATATAATACATAAATTATTTTGTTTTTGAGACAATATTTGAGTGCTTCCATCCATCCATTTACACATGCATCCATCCAATAATTTATCCAATTATCCATCCACCTATTAATTTTTACATCTATCCATCTTTTTGAGACAATATTTGAGTGCATCAGGTCAGACACAAACTTCTGAATAATGAAGTGGAAAATCTCTTGGGCCTTTTTTCCACTTCACTCATCTTGACTGATCAGATTGTTATCCGATTTGGTGCACACTCCATTTACACTTGGCCTCCACACAACAGAATCTTACAAATCCTGTGCTATTGTATGCAGATATAATGGAATTTTCTTCACGCTAATGCCAGTCAGCAAAATTTCCTGTTGAATGCTCTTTTTGCATGGCAATTAAGGGCTTAAGGTACATCCGTGTGTCTCTCATCAATCATTACTAATTAACATGTGGATTGTGAGGCTCCCAAACTTCCACTGCTGCTGACGATGCTCCATCTGGTAGGAGTAAAGTTTACATATCTGTCCAAACAACCAGATGCATTTACAGTTGGCAGAGTCCAACCTTGTATACTTGACTGGACTACTATCCATCTCAAATGTGTCTTGGGACCCTCTGACTTTAGACAATTGTTATGAAGTTTGACCCACTTTGCAGTTTATTCTTGCCAATAAGTATCCACTTAGACCATTTTCCCAACATACAAAGTGCCCAATCATTTGTTTGACACCTGGTCACCAATCAAATAGCTATTTGTGTTCGCAATATGCATCAGACAGTTTGTGGACTGATCATGGCTGTGTGGGAATGCTGTTGTGTGCATTAGCTTTGTAGTGCACATGTGAACTCACCCTTGTGGAAGGTGGGATTGCTGTCCTGTAGGAGGCGGCTGAGCTGGTGTCCATTGATCTGGAGGAGGCGCAGCTGTTCTCTGAGCGATAACTCCTCAAACACTGCTGGAATCAAATGGCCCACGCTGTTCTTGGAGATGGGTAACCCCAGACCCAGTGCGAGGGTGGGGGTCAGATCCACCTGCTCCAGGACGCCCGGCTTCTCAAATCCCACTACAACAGCAAGATACGTGTCATTAACTGCTCACTGGCTTTAAGACTTACAGCACATTTCTGTCCATGACATGCACTTTATGGAGTTTTACAAGAAAGTCAGTTCTCTTATTTCAGCAAAATGTGAATAATCATCTATCTATCCATCCATCCTTATAAACATCTATCATCCATCCATTTATACACCCATTGATCCATACATCTATTCCTCAATACATCGATCCATCCATCCATCTATAAATATATGCATCTATCACCCATCCATCCATTTACATATACATCTATCCATCCATCCATACATCTATCCATCCATCAATTTATATCCATCCACCCAAACTCTTCCTACTACTTTCGTTCTCCTTCCAGCACTATTCTGCAAACTGACACCCAAAAAGAAGACATATTTACATATTAATTCATGAATGCTGATTACTTCATCTCTGGCAGGAAGTTGATGACACTAAATTAAAATTATTAATACACGCTAAATCTATAATATATTCCTCACAGACAGACATCAGCATTTCATTAAGTCAGTGTTTCCTGAGCTGTGCTGATGAATCTGTTGCGCTAACTCAAAAATGCATCTAGAATTTAGCTGAATGGTGTTGCATTGCTTTTGCATTGACCTCGCTGGCTGTGCACAAAAATAATCATGCAGATCCTTTACAAAAATCATAAATCAATTGTTAAATCTGACTGAATTGAGTCACTGGTCTGAATGGTTCCAAAGACTCAATTCGCAATGCAAAAATCCAAAGGAAATAGATGATTCAGGTTAAGCTTATGCGTATACCAAAAAAAAAATGTAAAAATGTAGCTGCTTATTAACAAGTCTGCCGTGTCTCTCCGGATGGTGCTGGTTTTACCTGCGGCTACAGTGGTATGATGGACGATGAGGTAAGCATGAAAGCGCCGCATGCAGCAGGTGATGATATGAGCTCATCTTTAAATAAAACCGGTGTTGCAAGAGAAAGCTGGTGTGATTGAGTGTGTGATGTGATCACAAAAATAGATCAGACAGGAAAAGAAACAATTATCACATTCACCCTGACAGTCTGGTGTAGACAGATGCTGCTCCACTCCACACTTTCATTTAGGAGAGAAAGAGAGAGAGAGAATATCGGGATGAGTGGAAGTGGATAATGAGCATCTCTCATAGATTTTCACACTCTGGGGCTTGAGTATAGTGTGTGTTTATCCACACGTGGTTATGAGTGCATCATGTGCTCACTGCGTGTACTGCATCACATTATCAGTGCGACAACCGCTGCGCCAGCTCTGTGTGTGTGTCACAATCAATTACACACTGGACTCAATGCAAATTAATCCATTATAAAACAGTAGGGGAAACATGAATCAATGCTTTATATTATAAGACAGAGATGAATCAGTGGGTAATTTAAAACCCTCGGGCCGTAAAATTATCCAGCAACTCACTGCAGAATTCCTCTAATGCAATCAGACAGACATTTGTGATTCCTACATGAGTCCATGTAGAATATATAAGGAAGAGCACCTAGAAAGCCTTACAGTAGACATTTAACCTTGTACACTGCTGTTGAAAAGTTTGGGGTCAGTATGTTTTTCTTTTCATCAGTACTTAGATACTGGAGATATGGTCTTGATGATGTTAAAAAAAATAATAATAATTTCTACACTTGCTCTTGCAAATGATTTAAAATGCAAGAATGGCTGAAATAACTCCCAAACAGATGAACAGAAGCACACAGCTTTGCACATTCTAAGAATATCTTGCACAGTCATTAACGCTGATCTGGAAAATGCAACCGTTTTTTGATTTAAGCATTGTTCTGTATTGTGCGCTTACACATAATCGCTACTGAGAGTTTGCTGAAACAGACCTTTGATTCTGTGAGACTCAGTTCTGTGTACAGAAGCACTACTGTAGCTTCCCCTTTCTTGAGCTTTTTCAGCAAAGGGTAAATAACATCATTAACTGGTGCATCAGCAACACATTCAGTGCCCCGTCCCTCACAAACACATTAATTCTCTTAAATGCATGGGTGAATATATGCTGGTTGTTATTTTTCTGATTTAAAGCAAGATTAAGATGAAAAATCATCACTTCAGCCACATCTGGGGACTGATTTACAAAAATGTTTATTGTGCGTAAAGCTTCTTTGCAGGAGACAGAGGACTATTAGAGCCCTTGTTTAGCTGAGATTTCTGTCAGATGGCAATCATTGGATACAGCTTAACAACTGTGGGAGGCCTGGCCAATACTTTATTGAAGAACCAAGACATCAAATATAGAGACCAGGCTTAAAATAACTTCAGTTTCAGAGAAACTTCGGAAAAATCGATAGAGGATCATCCAAAATGTTTTTCTTGAACTTCAAAGAGTCTCATAACCTTTACGTCTGGAGGAAGAACTTAATGTGAGCAACCTTTCCTTCAAAACACCATGAGATAACGTAATTTTTTTGCTAACATAGGGTTTTCTGGCAATCCAATAGTCAAATCTCTCAATACAGAGCATTCTTCAGAGAACACCCACCAACGGGCTGAAATATTCACCTGTCGGTGCTACTCACCTTTCCTCCTGAAGGCGGGGCTGATGAGCACAAGGGGCGTGTTGATTTCCGGTTCCGAAGATCCGCCGTGGCTTCCGGTTTCAGACATGCCGTGATCTCCACACAGAACCAGTAAGTTGGGCAACGTCCCTTCAGATTCCTGAAATACACACACGCACACACACGCATGCACACACACACACACACACACACACACACACACACACACACACACACACACACACACACACACACAAAACAAGAAATAAAGAAATAAAAATATATTTATGTTTTATTATTACTCTAAATAAATATATTTATTAATAAATTGTTAATATTTATTTTATTATCTAAAATTATTTATTTAAAATTATGTATTAATATTTAAACATTTATTTAAATGTAACATTAGTACAGACATTTTAAAATTAAATTATACAGATGCACGATAAATACAAAAAAATAAAAAAATAGT
>NW_015505759.1:131896-186389 GCF_001515645.1 Sinocyclocheilus grahami | reverse complement strand
ACACACACACACACACACACACACACACACACACACACACAAACACACACACACACACACACACACACACACACAAAACAAGAAATAAAAATGTTTTAATATATTTATGTTTTATTATTACTCTAAATAAATATATTTATTAATAAATTGTTAATATTTATTTTATTATCTAAAATTATTTATTTAAAATTATGTATTAATATTTAAACATTTATTTAAATGTAACATTAGTACAGACATTTTAAAATTAAATTATACAGATGCACGATAAATACAAAAAAATAAAAAAATAGTCCATTAAAAATCTATAATATTATATATATCATCATCATTTTATTTGATAAAAATGATTAAATATATATATATATACAGTATATACATATATTTCCACAAAATAAATGGTTTTTGGTTATTTCACTCTGTTTAGACTATGATCATTTTAGACATGCAATAATTCGTAATTTTTATGAAGGATTCTTGTATTTTAAGAATTTATTTATTTATAAAAAATATATATATACATTATTTTTCAAATAAAATTACAATATAATATACAATATACATAACATTGTATAAAAATGTCAATTCATAATTAAACAATTCATAAATCAATCATTTATTTTAAAGAAATAAAACACCTTATAATATGTTTTATCATCTCATGAGTATTATTTGTGGTTATAGCTTTTAAGAGTATGCTGATTTATAATACACATTGAACACATTGCATCCAATTAACTTACAATGGATTATATTTCCCATAGATATAATGATTTATAAGTCTCATATCTTGCCATCGTTAACTTGTTACTTTACTTAAACCAGACAAAGACTACTTATAAATAACAACAACAATAATAATACAAATAAAACAGCCTTCTTAAATCAGATATCTGATCAGATGAATGTGTAATACGGCACATTTGATTTTATCTATATTTATTGTAATATCAGTAAGATAGTAAGATACTGTACAGATCTTAAAGGGTTAGTTCACCCAAAAATGAAAATTAGGCTGCGTTTTACTCACCCCCGAGGCATCCTAGGTGTATAAGAAGCCAAGAGGAGACTGGTTTTCCTTCGCTAAAGTAAGGAAACTTTGCTTCCTTTGATCCTGTAAACAAACGTTGGTTTTCACGAGACTCACCGGCGCATGCGCAGTGCTGACCTCATTCGTCAGCCGCCCGGAGCTGCTTCCATGTACAACTGTGAGCACAAGCTAGATTAAAGTGATTATTACATTTTGAATATGGATATTTTTCTTACAAAAATGCATCAATTCGCTACAGGAGGCCTTTGTTCACCCTCCCCGACCCCCTTTTTTTTTTTATGGATGGGCGCTTTTTATTTAACTTCTGTTGGACTGAAGCAATGCAACACCCGCTGACTGCAATGATAGAGCTTGAAAGATCAAAGACCATTTTAATATAACTCCGACTGGATTCGTCTGAAAGAAGAAAGTCATATACACCTAGGATGCCTCGGGGGTGAGTGTGCTGACCTCATTCGTCAGCCGCCCGGAGCTGCTTCCATGTACAACTGTGAGCACAAGCTAGATTAAAGTGATTATTACATTTTGAATATGGATATTTTTCTTACAAAAATGCATCAATTCGCTACAGGAGGCCTTTGTTCACCCTCCCCGACCCCCTTTTTTTTTTATGGATGGGCGCTTTTTATTTAACTTCTGTTGGACTGAAGCAATGCAACACCCACTGACTGCAATGATAGAGCTTGAAAGATCAAAGACCATTTTAATATAACTCCGACTGGATTCGTCTGAAAGAAGAAAGTCATATACACCTAGGATGCCTCGGGGGTGAGTAAAATGTAGCCTAATTTTCATTTTTGGGTGAACTAACCCTTTAAGTAAATAATGTCAAGATATGAGACTAATAACCCATTATAAATTAAGTGGATTTAATATGGTGTTTATTGCATGTTATAAATAATCATACTCACAAAGTTATAACCACAAATAAGTAAGTTTTATAATGTATTATAATTGTTGTTATGATTATTTATGAGATGAAACAACATATTATATGTTTTTTTTAATAATGCATTATGCATTCATTCAGTGGCAGTGCTAGGGCGGGCTTGATGGGGCTATAGCCCCGTCAGAAACTTGCTTAGCCCCGGCACAGCCCTCCCAAGGATTTCCTAATGATATTCCTGTTTTTAACTCCCAGTGTCACTTTCATTAACATTGAAAAATAAACATTAAAACCCTAAAAAAAAGTGCCTAATATGTGGCCTATAAACAATTGGCATTATGGGGAAGGGGTTAATTAGGCGCACTCAGTGTTTCCATGTCAAGGTTTTCCGCACAATTGGGCTATTTTGAAAATGCAGTCACAGGAAAAATTGCAGAGCCACTGGTTGCAGTTTTTTGGGCTACTTTTATAATGTACCGCGGCTGCCTAAAGTGTATCTATAGACAAATAAAAATTCAAATAGATCCTTTTACTAATGTGTATTATACTTGGAATACAAACATGGCAACATAAGAATGGAGAGGATGTCACATCACAACCTATTACGTGAGTTTCACCCAGAGCACAGCAGATGTTAAAGGAGACATATTATGCCCCTTTTTACAATATGTAATATAAGTCTCTGGTGTCCCCAGAATGTGTCTGTGAAATTTCAGCTCAAAATACTCCACAGATCATTTATTATATAATTTTGAAAATGCCTATTTTGAGTGGAAGCAGAAACACGCTGTTTTTTGGACCTGTCTCTTTAAATGCAAATGAGCTGCTGCTCCCCGCCCCTTTTCAAGAATAGAGCTGCACCTTAACAGCTCCTATCTGCTAAAAAACATCTGTTTTGGTTCAGAATATCATGTTTATCGCGCTGAAATCATGTGTTTTAAACCATATTAGTTTAAACTTATGATATACGGTTTTCTGAGTGCACACATCCGAAGCACACGGACAGAAAGTGGCTATCACAGCATGTGAGTACTAAACTAAGTTCTCATTCACACACAAGTTTACGTTAAAAACACACGAGTTACAAAAACAGTCGGTTATGTCTGTGAAGGTAAACAGCTGGGAAATAAATTGCATGTTTATTTTAGATCTGTGTGGCAGCAGAAATATACAGTAAATAAATCAATAAATCCACTGCTCTCTTGTCTCCTCTGAGGCTGGGACTGTAAATAGTGTTCTGTGCTCATTTGTGCAGCCAAAGACAGAAAAGTTAGCATGTTTTGCTCAAACTTTCACCATGGCATTACACCATTGTCGTTTGCAAAATCAAAATGACGGCACTATGGGTGTAAACTTACAGATTAAGGGGCGGTAATATTATAATGAGATCCCTTTGCCACGTCACCAAGGGAGCGAAATCAGATGCGCTCGTTTTTTCAGACGCTTGCAGAAAAAGGCTTACCAAAACAAAGTTACTGGGTTAATCTTTTTTCACGTTTCCTTGGTTGGTAGATGCACCGGGGACCTGATTATAGCACTTAAAACCTGGAAAAGTCAGATTTTTATGATATGTCACCTTTAAGGGTTTTACTCAGCACATATAAACATGACAAAAACCAGTCAAAGTATGTCGCTTATAAGTCTGCACGTTCTGCGTGTCTGTTTAAATGCCATAGTTTTCTCTACAAACTCAAACACATGTGAAGCTCATGGTGATTTCAGCGTTCGCCTCGCACTTTATGAACTTCATCTCCAGAGCCTCTCCGAAAGATCTTTTCACTGTATCTTATGACAAACGTGAAGAAATGTGAACAGAAATATATGAGCTACTATGATTTAATAATATGTACTTCTCAAAATAATAGGCTAATACTATTACTATTATTTGTAAGGAATATCATTCAACCCAAATATTTTTCATTCATGTTCTAATATCAAACACATTGTTTTGTCGTGCATCATCTTATTTGACAAAAATAAAAATTGTTGTAAATTAATTGTTATATTTTATTATATTATTATTAATTTCATGAGACATCATTTTTCATGATAAATGTGTATTAAATCATAAATCACAAAATAAATCAAATGGAAAACACATAATATAGGGAAAAAATAAAGTGAATTTCATGGGGCCCTAAATTAAACGTTGGCTTGAAAGAATGTGGGGGTAAAAAAGATGTTATGTTTACATGCATACTCAAAGCATTTCCTTCCATAATAATGGTAAATTAATATTGTGATAAATATTGCTATGATATGGGAAAAAAATAATGTCATAATATTTTAGCCCTTTTAATTTTATCTTGAAAAGTGCTGAAAATTAAAATGAAAGAAAGGGTAAAATAAAATAAATTAAAAAATAAAATACAGATTAAATAATTTAATATGCACATACTACATATAAACTTGTCTTGCTAAGATTTAAAACATAGGCCTAGAATTAATCAAATCAAAATGTTTATTTTAAAAGGCATTAATGGAATAAAGCAGCTGTCAGCTGTGATTGGACATGGCAACAATTGGGTTAGTTTTCATTCCTTTTGGGGGGGGTTTGAGTAAGCTTTCGGCTGGAAATTTTTCTGAGACCTGGCAACCCTGGGCATGCTGTACAGTGTGCATTAGCGTTCGATGGAGCGCTATTTAATATCAAGTAAAAGACCGTGAATTTCAGACACTTTGCAGAATAGCTCAGATGAGAACAATAACACAAGTCGACAGTCTCAGTCTGAAGTTCAGGATGGAGAGGAGTCTGTCGTCACACAGAACAGCAACTCTTAAAAAATAGCTTATGTGGAAATAGTTTTATGAACTTTCGGTACTTTATTGTAAAAAAAAAAAGAAAAAAGTAAATAGATGTGTAAAAATATATAAATAAAAAAAAAATAATAAAAGAGAAAAAATCCCTACTTTCTCTCTTTTCTTATGTGCATTCATAAATTGTATTAAAGGGGTTATATGAACGTCGTTCCGGCCGGGACACAGCATCACAGTATGGTAAGGGGCGTAACATTTCAGTCACACGCTTGAGGTATTCGGCCAATCACAACACACTGGATAGCTGGCCAATCAGAGCACACCTCGCTTTTCAGACTGATGAGCTTTGTAAAAATTGACGCGTTTCAGAAAGGCGGGGCATAGAGGAGAAACAATAATGTACAGTATGTGGAAAATAATG
Source organism: Sinocyclocheilus grahami (assembly GCF_001515645.1). Lineage (NCBI taxonomy): Eukaryota > Metazoa > Chordata > Actinopteri > Cypriniformes > Cyprinidae > Sinocyclocheilus > Sinocyclocheilus grahami. Next base: position 181,274 of record NW_015505759.1, on the reverse strand, counting down.
TTTTTTTAACCTTAAACCGCATAAACACATTTCATTACACCAAATACACCAAATATTGTTATTTTTAGCAACATCATATGACTCCTTTAATTTTTATGTTTTATATTTGGCAGTTGGCATTAGAAGTTATATTACTAATAACAGTGGCATATGAGACGTTTAATTCCACAGAAAAAAAGTAAAATGTGCCTTTTTTGAAGCTGCTGTATATAAAAAAAGGTGATAGATGAAGCTTCATTATTTACTCTCAATTTAATTAGTTTATTAGCCCCCCCCCCCCCCCCTGTTATAAAAATGGACTTAATAGAAAGTGTTACCAAAACTTTATTTATGGTAAAAAAAAAATAAAAAGGCATTGATTTCTGCAAAAATTCTGCACAGTAAATTTTCTTAATTTCTTGTCAGTTTTTCGCAGATCCTGCTGTATGGTTTATGTATATTTGTGCATCATGTGTGTTGGTGTATGTGCACAAGAAAAAGTGAGCGTGTGGGAGAGACGCTGGAATGCTCTTCTCTCCATTGAAGCAAATCCCTGAGGTTTTAGCGTTAAGCTGCGGGGACGTGTCTCTCGCTCTCTCTCTGTCATCAGGGACATGGGGACGATCAGCTCTGTTTCTCATCAAAGAGTCTCTCAGTGATTCCCTCAGTGGCACTCTGAAGCCGTACACACACTCTAAACAGCCATCCTTCACACACTCCTGGGCCCTGTACCGCGCGCTCCCAGCTGGCCGCTCGTCGCTCCAAACGTTCTCACTGCTGCTAACACTACACTAATGATGCTACGCTAACAATGAGTCCTCTGCTCGCAGCGGTTCAAATATTCATGAGCCCACTGAACGTATGCTAATGACTAGCCTTCCCTCCCACCCGAGTTAATGCACGCTAATGACAAGCACTGTGAATAAAGCCATCTGAAAACGCTGCCTCACTTGTGGCCTAATGTCCGCCAGCGGTGTGGTGAAATAATTGCGTGCATTGACAGGTGTGATTTTAAGTCACGGAAGCGGGAAAAAGCAAACCGTATATTAGCTCAGGAAATTCTTAATATGCTGGGATTGGCCAACCCATCACTGTCAATAAAAGCTAAACCATTCCTTGTGCAATTCATTATACATTAAAGGGATAGTACACCCCAAAATGAAAAATCTGTCATTATTTAATCAACCTCATGTTGTTCTAAATTTGTATGAATTTTTTCTTCAGTTGAACGTAAAAAGATATTGTGAAGAATGTTGGTAATCAAACAGCCACTGACTTCCATAGTATGGGGAAAAAAAATACTAAGGAAGTCAATAGGGACCAGAAACTGTTTGGTTATACAAATAACTATCCCTTTAAGACATCTAACATAAAAAAAATATATATAAATAGGCTAATGAAAACACTGCAAAAAAAATTGATAAAATATACAAATGAAACCTAAAAAATAAACAAATAATAAAAATAAATAAATATAAAAAGAATACGTTATAGCACATAAAATAAATACATGCATATTACCTTGGCTATACTTAAAATTGTACTTCATACAAATAAAATTATAATAGAAAATAAATAGGAAAAATCATTATTTAATTTATAATTTGATATTTTGTCACATATAACAGAATTTGGGCAAGAAAAAAAGTGCTTAATTGTCATGAAAATAAATGTACTAAAATCTTAAAAGAAAAAATAGGCTTTAATATTTAATATTAATATTATTTTTCAGATTTCTTATGAGTTTTCGTAACAAGTCGCATGAATAAAGCCATTTGAAAATACCACTTCACTTAATTCAAAGGGACAACAAGATTTTTTTTCTTATTGATAGATATTTAGAAACCTAATTCTAATAAATGTTTCAGAAAACAAGACTTAAAAACTAATTTTCCTTCTTTTTACTCTCTCTCTCTCTCTCTATATATATATATATATATAAAGTATATATGTATGTATGTAATGAAAAACAAGGCAAAAATACTAAATCTTCTTTTCTTATCAGAATTAAGTATTTTTAAAACTAGAAAAATGTGTCCATGGAGTAAGAAAAATAATCTTAATTGTTTTGAATTTAGAATGAAGGGCCCTATTTTAATGATCCAAGCGCATGGTCTAAAGCGCACGACGCAGGTGCACTTAGGGCATGTCCAAATCCCCTTTTTCTAGTTTAACAACGGGAAAAACGCCCAGTGTGCCTGGCGCATGGTCTAAAAGGGTTGTCCCTATTCTCTTAATGAGTAATGGGTGTGTTTTGGGCATAGGGTGCAATCAACCAATCAGTCTCTCGTCTCCCATTCCCTTTAAGAGCCAGTTGCGCTCGTGCCATGGCGGATTTGCCATTTACACGGCAGAATTTGCAAGCACAAAGACAGAGCACGTCTCCAGAGAGGAAACGGAGCTGCTCGTGCGCAAGCAAATAGGTAGCCTAATTCTGATACATGGAATGACTATCCATTATGACATGTAGGCATTTTTATATTTATGTAGGCTACACAATAATAATATTTTACATTGCAATCCTTTCATTTTTAATATTTGGCATGTTTGTGTGCTGCTGTGCATCCCTGTGTGTGTAATAAGCAGTGTTTTTGTTGATCAATGGCGCAGTCTATTTCAGTTGCCTCAAAATAGCAACGCCCCAGCAATGTGCCTGAACATACCTCGTTTTCAGACCAGCATGCACATATGCATTTGCTATTTAAACAACGTGGCGCAGGACTAGAAAATGACAAGTGCGTCAGGCTGAAACTAGCGAAAAACACTTGCGTCACGCCTGGCGCCGCATTGCATTGGGTGTATGATAAGGCCCGAAGTCTTTCATTCTTTTTTTCTTGCATTAAACATAAACTGGACTGGTCTAAAATAACAAAGAAAAATTTTTGCACTGCATCACAGGAAAACACTTTGACTATTCCTACAGTAGATGGCCAAATCAAACCAGAATTTCACCTCAATAATGGTACGAGGACGGCCACCTATAAAGGGCCACGGGGGTGTCCTGTCCGCCAATGCCTGTTAGCATTGGCAGTTTTAGGGCACTCGTTTTCCGGCGGCGAGCCCGAAATAAACTGGGATCACATTGAGATGCAGTAATGGAGACGGATGAGTCTCAGACTGTAACACAGTGTTCATATCGCAGGGTTAATGATAAAGAACAGCCAACAAAGCAAGGTAAATAGATACCTTGTAAGAATATAAAGCATTTTTTCTTTCCCTCCTTTATAACGTGATTTACTGTTATCCTCTAGATGCCCGCGTCTAACCATAAAAATACATTGAAAATAGAGCATTTCCCCTTGTGATTTCATGTAGAAGGCTTAAAGCAGAACAAAACTAATAAAGAAAGGCAACATTAAAGGAGCTTTGAAAAATAATTCCACATGAAGCAACCACTGGGAGTTCTTTTAAAATGTTGAGAGTTTCAGACTCCATTGCGGGAACGAGAGCAATAAAGCAATCTCAGTGATTTGTTGGGCGCTTAGAGACCGACGTGGCTGAATCAAACACAGTGTTAATGTACGAACTGACTATTATGTGAAAGCGCAAATGGGATTTCTGACTTCAGGAAAGAGTGGTTTGGTTTGAGACGAGGAGCGTGCTGCAGAGAAAAATGAATAAAAAATGAAAATGGAAAAAGGTAAAAGAATGAAAGATGCCCCCTGCTATTTTAATAGATGCGGGCGGCTTTCCAACAAACCTTGAGTAATTACAGACGCCTTAAATTAATAGTTCAGATAAAGTGAGTCATTATTTACTCACCCTCATGTCGTTCTGAACCCTACAACTTTCTTTCTTCTGTGGAACTACACCTTCTTCAATATCGATAGAAAAAATGTTAGGATATAGCACACGATATAGGCACGTGCTATGAGTGACGCAGACAGCACACACAAACACATGCTGAAATGAGTGCTGCATGTGCCTGTCTGTCATGAGGAGATTGTGAATAAAGAATGAATATTAGTCGAATTTAAAATAAACATTTGCATTTGAATGTTAGGAGTGCGTCAGGGAGCGTCATCAGTGGCGCACGAGATGCGGTGATAATGATGTAAGTGACATTGTTGCATTTTAATGCTTTGTTAGTCTAGCCCACGAGACGTGCCGCTGCTGCGGTATTCATTCAAAATATCAGAGAAATATAGAAGCTCAATGCGGAGAAGATCTTGATTGGGTTAAAACCGAAACCAAGCCATTCACACAGAACGCATATTCAGAGCATTTTTTAGACGGACAAATATGACTGCTGCACTCGTTAAACACACAAGATATTCCTTTTACTGCGTCTTATATGTTTTTAAATGCAGTCTGTGTGAATGGCGCTTCGGCTCTTTGGATTAAGCAATGCATAAATACATGATGCTGTTTTGTTCATAAATGTTTATGCAATTTACGAAATTATATTAGATTTTTATGAGTTAATTTAGACGTAATGCACGCTTTTATAGAGTTACTTCCTTGCGTTGACAATTTAAATGCGCTGCATTATTTTGCTCATTGTGCCCTCGGGAGACAATTAGACCTATACAATAAATTTATTTAATTTTGCATATGAAACATTAGAAATGAGATATGTTTAATTTTTATTGTGTTTGATTGTTAAAACAAAACATATTTGTTGTTTGTCTCAAGTGTTAATTATAAACAGTGGTTCAATAAAAAAAATAAAAATTCTATTGCTTTTTGTTTTAAAAAAGGTTATAAAAAATGTCAATAATTATCGATACCGAACGATATGAAACATTATATCATTGATACATTTTTTAGCTATATCGCCCAGCCCTATGTGGAACACAACAAAAGAAACTCTGAATTCTAATCTTTTTCTATGCTTTCCTCTTTAAATATCATGTACATATGATATGGGCATATTCAAATTTGGCATGTCAAAATGCAATACAGTACAATACAGGTTTGATGTCAAAGACCAATTGATTTGATTTTTGTTTTGAAAACTCAGGTGGCGGCAATTTTCAGTAAATTTTCAGTCATATGAGAACTTCAACTCATGAGCCGCAGGGTTCTTATTGTCAAAACTGTTTTCATAAAGTAATGAAATTAAATAAACAAAATATTCAATGAAAAATTAAAATTAAAATAAGAAATGTTGCCTTGGCAACTAACTGAAATAAATAAAAATAACTTAAAATGAAGTACTAAAATTTTAAATGTTTAAACTGAAAAACTAAAAACTACTAAAAGTAAAACTGAAATGAAAATAAAATAAATTAAGGCTATATAGAAATATTAAAAACTAGCTAATAAAAATTTCAAAAGCACATACTAAAATTACTAAAACAAATTGAAATGCAAATGAAAACTTAAAAACAATAGTTTATTCAGAATATTAATAAATAAATACTATAATAGTATTTGTATATTATTAAAATAACACTAACAAGTCGTTGGGACCACGCTTATGGTGATTTTTTTGTCCTCCTCATTACCTATGTATGAAAGCCTTAGGATTTAAAAACTATACATGTCGTTCCACATCGGTATGAGTGTCTTTACTGTGAGCCTCTGGAAAAGAGCAGCATGAATGTCCATAAATGTCTCCTTTTGAAGAAACAAGCTCATATGGATGTGGAACGATATGTACATGTTTAAATCCTGATGCTTTCATACAAAGATAATGAATTTCAGACAAGGAGAGTGGAAAGAAGAAAAAACAAGAACAACAAAAGAAAGAACAAGTAAAAAAGACTGAATAAGACAGTGAGAGTGCGAAATAACAGAGAGGGGATGCAGGGAATAGGTTCAGAAAAAACACCTCATTTACTCACACTCATGTTCCAAACCCAAATGTTCCTTCATCCATGAAACACAAAAAGAGAGATTTGGAAGAAAGTTCATGGTGCTCTTCTCAATAGAATATAAACTATATATATTTTTTAAATCATGTAATAATCTAAATTAATGCTGATTTACAAATATATCCTATTGTTAATTGTTAATTTATGTTCTGCAATAATAATATATCTTAATGTACATAATATCTTAATCCCACTCAAAATGTATATATGTAAAAAATCTTCTAATTAATAATATTAATAATATTGGCTATTAGTATTGATATTAACTACTAATATTAACTACTTAGGTGAACAAGGGTTGTATAGACATCAATTTTAGTGACATGCAGAAGTCCTGTCCTTGAGCTAGGAACTTTGCCCATGATGCTCTGGGGCACAGTTATCATTTAAAGACAAAACTGCACCTCAAAGAGACTGTATAGAGAGTATTTTAAGCCGCTCTCGACTAAAAGGATCTGAGATAGAACAAGTAGCCAGATGAGGTAGCACAGGTCACGGCAAGTGCTCAATAATTTAAATAACTGACTTTCAATGGCATCAATTAATATACAATTTAAACAGAGCAAAACGTCCAAGGTCTCTGCAATGCAGCAGTACTCATTACAGGAAGACGCGCTCGCTCAGGATATGAATTGTAAAATTATCTAACAGCAAACATGACCACTTCCTCTATGGATACTGAGGATACATGGATATAATTGCATTGGATATAATTACATGCAAATGAGAGATTTACAGAGTAGACACAAGAAACCAGTGTGGGTGAATGTATAAAAGTGTGGCCCAATTTACAGTCTCAAATCTCGTCTTCACAGGAGGGATATGAACTTGGAAAATGAGGACAGGAAATTAAAATATCTTAATGTACATAATATCTTAATCCCACTCAAAATATATATATGTAAAAAATCTTCTAATTAATAATATTAATAATATTGGCTATTAGTATTGATATTAACTACTAATATTAACTACTTAGGTGAACAAGGGTTGTATAGGCATCAATTTTAGTGACATGCAGAAGTCCTGTCCTTGAGCTAGGAACTTTGCCCATGATGCTCTGGGGCACAGTTATCATTTAAAGACAAAACTGCACCTCAAAGAGACTGTATAGAGAGTATTTTAAGCCGCTCTCGACTAAAAGGATCTGAGATAGAACAAGTAGCCAGATGAGGTAGCACAGGTCACGGCAAGCACTCAATAATTTAAATAACTGACTTTCAATGGCATCAATTAATATACAATTTAAACAGAGCAAAACGTCCAAGGTCTCTGCAATGCAGCAGTACTCATTACAGGAAGACGCGCTCGCTCAGGATATGAATTGTAAAATCATCTAACAGCAAACATGACCACTTCCTCTATGGATACTGAGGATACATGGATATAATTGCATTGGATATAATTACATGCAAATGAGAGATTTACAGAGTAGACACAAGAAACCAGTGTGGGTGAATGTATAAAAGTGTGGCCCAATTTACAGTCTCAAATCTCGTCTTCACAGGAGGGATATGAACTTGGAAAATGAGGACAGGAAATTAAAGCGTACCATTATATTCAAATTCTCCACAGTGTTGTAATTTCTACAACATGCATCGGGAATAACAGGATATAATCTAAACTCCCGCTTCAGGTGAGCAACCTCAGTACAAAGACGCCGAACGCAGCGCTAGGTCCCGTGGCCCCGTACTGCCCCGAAGAGCAGGAGTGAATAGAGCGCACGCCAGCAACTGAAGACACAATCTTCTATTGTGCCGAGGCTGAAATCGACGACTTCCTTTATGGGATTCGGCCGCATTGACACAAAGGGATGGAAAGATTGTTCTGTTGGAGGAAAAATGAATCGATGTGTTCATTGCCAATGCTGTCCAGGGAACATGAGAATAGATGAGGAGAGAGAAGAAATTATGTAGTAAGACGGGATAAAACCACAGCAAACTGGTACAAACCCAATCTCTACGACATGTTTTAAGAGAGGAAAAACACAACAGATCTTTAATCTGTGGTTTATTTGTAAAATGCATATTTTATTATTAGTAGTAGTAGAAGTAATAATAATAATAATAATAATAATTCAGTATAATAATAATAATAATATAAATATTATATATTTATATTAAAATACATTCGGTAAATTATACATGTTATTATTAATTTTACTTTCAATTATTATTATTACTATTATTATTATTAATAACAATAATAGTAAGTATTATTATTGTTGTTATTCCATAATAATGAAATATACATTTTGTACTATTATAATGACTGTAATATAACATTTAATAATAATTATTATTATTATTATGATTATTAACATCATATTGTTGCTATTAAATTATGTAGTATATTATTATTATTATGATTATTATTATTGCATTAAAATATAATATACATTTTGTAATAATATAATTAATAATTTCATCATTTAAAATACAGTTAAAGTCACATTTATAATAAAAATTTATATTTACATGATTTATTATTATTATTATTAATATTAAAATGTTTAATTTATTTAACATTTTAAATTATATCATAAAAACGGATACATTATTATACATTTAAAACTTGAAATGCTACAATTGTACATAAAAAATAAAATTAACTAAATTAATAGCAAGAGAGAGATGGAAATGTGTGAGAAATCTCATTATAGTTTTCATGGTTTCTATGCGAGGGCCGTCAGCTCAGTCCACAAATGAAAAATACAAACATCTCATTACAACACAAGAGATACAAACAGGAAGTCACAGGATGAACATGTTAAATCGAATCTCGTCTGTCCAACAGCATCACAGCTCTGTGTAATTGCAGATGAGATTGTCAAACAGTAAGACTCTGTATGATTCAACAGCTTTGAAACACCTCAGTGTGTCTAATGAGTAATGTCTGAATAATCACTGACGCTTGTGACAGCAGAGGGGCTTTTAGAGACCCTCAGAGCCTCTATGCCATGACAACAAGAACATATCAAAGTGAAGCTAATGTACCTCAGCGACAAATGACGCACATACATATAGCAGATGCTGAATGCTAGATCCCCCTAAGCCCAGACACGGGACAAGTTCTTGAGGACGGAGGCTCAGTGGGGTCGGGAGTAGCCTGAACACCTTTTAACTAACCCTCCATCTCTTCTGTCTTCTATTCAGAGAGATTGATCTGCTGCCCCAAGAACAAATCGCAGAAGGAAGAAAGGCTTTAGTTGCAGTTTTCCCCCTCACCTTATTGAGAAATAAAGAGAATTAAGTTCTGTTACATTTTAAAATATATTCAAATTAAAAAGTTATTTTATATTTTAATAATATTTCACAATATTACGGTTTACCGTATTTTTGATCAAATAAAGACTTCCTTCAAAAACATTCAAAAATGTTCTTCTAAAATTCACATTTTTATCAGGCTCCTATATTTAGGTTCAGTAATTTTACTTTAATGGCAATGTATAGGTTCTTTTCTATACTATTAAAGTGAAAAAACTGAACATAAATATATGAGCCTGATAAAAATTGTCATTTTAGATGAAAATTTCAGACGGCACTCTTCATATATATACAGTGGGGCAAAAAAGTATTTAGTCAGCCACCAATTGTGCAAGTTCTCCCACTTAAAAAGATGTGAATGCAGTTTAACTGAATGAACAGAAAAAAAACTTGTCATTATTTCCTCGGTCCTTCTAAAACCATATGAATTTCATCTTTATAATACAAAAGTAGTAATTTTTAAAGAATTACACACTTCTCCACACAAGCAGCCCAGATAATTTGCATCCAAGTCTTCTAAGGTCATGCAATAGTTTTGTGGAACAGACCAAAATAAGTCTCTAGACATCTTGAAATCTGCTTTAGTTAATAATGAAGTAGAAATGTGCAATTTCTAAAAGAATCATTCTTTTAAGTCAGATCTAATCTAGTTCACAAAACTGATCTGAATGCTTTGCTCACAAATTAGAGTGATTAGGAGTGAATCTTGTAAGCTTCAGTCCATATTCACTGTACAGTAATTGCGTGAAAAGTCGTTTTCACTGGTACTTTACTGAAACTTTGCGGAGTGTATGTGGCCTTTATGGCACGAGGACAGGTCAAAGATGCAGATATGACATTATTCAACACCATCTGCTCTTCCTGGAAGCCTAAAAGTTCATCTCAAGACAAAAGTGCAGCTGTCAAAATCACTGCTGTAACTATTGGTGGTGGATCTAAAGGCCACACTAATGCTGATTTTATCATGATCTTTTGCCATTCTGATATTAAACATGACACTATCTAAGTGGTCATGGAGGCAGCAGTAGAGCTAATATGACTACAGTGAACAGAATCTGTGTTGCATGTACCATAGCCACAGTTTATGCACAAGTAGACACTCTATACAACACACAATCAGTGAGTGTGACTCCTGAAAGGACAGAAAGCACCTCCGAGGCCCTTGGAGGATGAACAGCTCTCATGGCCTGTTTCTCCTGCTTCTACATGGATGAAAAATGACCACCCACGTATGTGGAGCAGATCGAAAGAAAACGTGCTGGTTAAAAGAAGACCAGAGGAGAAGAACTGACCCACTGATCTCAGGGGAGGGAGACCTGCATTGTGTTTCACAGGTAATGAGAGATAAAGGGAAGACAGAAAGAGAAGTGCGAATAAGAGAACACAAGAATGTGTGGCAGCAATGCAATACAATGATGACTGAGAGAAGAACAAATAGACATTCCTCAAAAGCCTGATGATCATATTTGATACTCACATTTGAGCATGATTTTTCTAAAAAATAATGTATGTATAATCAAGTAAACCTAAATAGCGTTAGTCCATCTTGGACTTGGACTCAGTGTTCATTTTGAACATTACAATATAAACATAACCAAAAATTATTCTTGGAAATTCAACAAAACCTCAGCAACAGTAAATGACTTCACCTGGTGGAACATGGTGAACAACAATGTTCAGAATATCACAGAAGCCCAAATATTTCATTTTTATAAAAACACATGTACATGATCAACGAACATTATATTTAGAGAAACACTCACATCCTGGCCCTCAATCACCGGGACATCATTACTGTCAAGCAGATGTTTATTTATTTAGGACCATAGGGTCTGGTCAAATTCCAATAGGAAACACTGATTTGTGCTCTATCATATAAATCATTTTTTGTACAACGGCATCCGTCAGCGGTACAAAACATCCGACTCGATACGGCCCTCCAGGGAATCCCTCAAAATCTGACATTAAATTCGTTTCACATGTTAATTTCCTTCTCTTCCCTCTGTTACATTGAAACAATCCCACATGGAGCATAATTCAAACGGATATCAGAGAGGAATCAATTTCCTATTGAACTACGGTACAGAAACTCTGTTTTGAGGCAAGAAAACCTGATAGCAGGAAACTGTAATCCCAGACATCATTTCACACTGTAGTCGAGCTTCTGAAATGAACAAGACAACATTATTCAAAAGCACCTCTGATGGTTCCTCCAACTTGTGGAGGGACCTTGAAAATGTACATGCCAGCCCAAAACACCCAATTTTGGCCATTGTTGGTGTGGTGGCAAATAGGAAGTGCAGTTCGAAACCATGGCAACAGACTTTTAATCATCCTCAGCTGTAAAGGCAAGACTCCGATCACTATCAGATAACAAGAATAAAAAGTTGAGGCTTGTGTAATATGTATTATATATATATATATATGTGTATATATATATATATATATATATATATTATATATATAGTTTTTTATTCTAATAAAAAATTTTACAACTTTAACAAAAATTTTAATTAAAACAGAAAATATTTAAAAAATCTAATTCAAAACATTAAGAAAATAGTAATATATTAATGATACTAAAAACACTGCATGAAACTGACATCAATATGAATAAATACTATATATATATATATATATATATATACACACACATACGTGTGTGTATTTTTGTGACATATGAGGACACACATTTGTATAATGACATGGGTATGACAGGTATTACAAGGAGAAGGTGACTTATGAGGACATTACCCCATGTCCCCATTTTTCAAAACGCTTATAAATCATACAGAGTGAGTTTTTTTGAGAAAGTAAAAATGCACAAAGTTTCCTGTAAGGGGTAGGTTTAGGGGTAGAGTCGGTGTAGGGCGATAGAAAATACAGTTTGTACAGTATAAAAACCATTACACCTATGGAATGTCCCCACAATTCACAAAAAAACAAACCTGTTGTGTGTGTGTGTTAAACAGTAAGTCTATAATTTATTATTATTGAATTATTATTTACGTTGCGCTTTAAACTGTAAAATAACAAAAAGGTGACATCACTATTACTATTACAAAGTTTGTATAAATTCTCTTTTTTTGTAAGTTTTTATTTACCTGTTATCACAGTACACTGAGCTATTTTGTCTCGAGTAACGTGATTTTTCATGATACGACCCCTTTAAAATAACTCCAGTTGTTCTTATTTGTTCTTGCTTGTAGATGTTAACTGACGCACCATTTTATCATGTCCTAAAATTCATTGTTACTCAAGGCAACGCTCTGAACAACCTACATTAACGGCTCCTATAAGATCTCTGATAAAGGGCTGTGATGATTAATGAGTGTTGGATGTGTCATACTGCAGGGAGCTCCGGTGCTCCTCTGGTCCTGTAGGGAGTTAAACTCTCTCACCTGCAGAGGGAACAGATTTCACATGCAGATATTATAATGGGCAGCAGGCCTGCAGGGTGCTAAAGTAGGACGCAGCTGGTTATACAGGTGTCACCAATCAAGAGGCATGTTTAGACCACGTGGCAGACAAAAAAAGTGGATGCATTTCTGTTAGAGACGTTATTGATAGTGTTGCGTTCCTCGTTTTCACTGAAATTCATTCATTTATTTTGGTGGAAAAATGCAGGGAAACTTACCACAGGGACATTTGGTGCTTGGCAAGTGTTAATTTTAGGCCCTTCATTAAAAGAAGTATTCAAAATGTGTAATTTAACTTACAATCTGCAAAGGACCTCACCTTACAAATGGTTGTTGAAAGCAAAAATGCTATGAAATGCATCATATTTTGTAAGAAAGTGTGACATGCTCAAGCAAAACAGGCACTATTTTTGGAATAAGCAACACAAAATCAGTAAGAAACGAGCATTGAATTTCATTCAGTAGATATGACACAAAAGCGGTGTAATTACATTTAAAACAAGTTTAATTTGTTTGTACGTAATGCAAACTTTAAGAGCAACAGAATGATCTGCCTAACGGATGCTGTGGGCTGCATGAACAGCCTAGCGCTAATTCTGCAAATCAGACAGCAAATCAGTCAGGGCCAATGTCACATAGCGAAATAGCGCAAGGTGCATAATTACATAATTACGTAATTACCCAGAGCGGAGTCGCTGACAGAAAGTAAACTTCCTGAAGAGAGATACAGAAGAGGAGAATTTTGTCGTTTTCGACAAAATTAAGCATTTTTATATTCACCGTTGTCACAGTGATGCTTTAGGCCTAATTATTGAACTATGAGGACGGAAATGAGAGTAACTGATGTGTCTGGAAAGTTGTTAAGCACTCATATAAATGTTTCCATGGCAACTATAAGATTTATAATGTGAACGCCTCACTGTTTGCCACACTCCTACAGTACAATCCAGCGTGAAACATCACTGAGCTAAACATCATCTGTTAATCTGCACAAAAAACAGAGCAATAGAAAGTCAGAGAGAGAGAGATAGCTATAGATACCTATAACAACCCTGGTTGAAACCAGGCAAACGGTCCACTGGGGAATAGATCTGTATTTGGGTCAGAATGTAGCAGAACTGCTTAGTCCGTAAAAACACAGTGAGAGGAGACTTTTCAGGAAGAAAACGAGAAAGAAAAATGAGCCTCACTCTGACAGGCTGAAAAAAATTGTGTTGCTGCTCCTGCAGAAGACGTCATGAATCCAGGCTATTCTGTGCAGTTGCTAGGGGTGTTTCTATGTGGTTGCTAGGCTCAAGTAAAAAGAGTCCACCCTTAAGCTATGATATTTTGGTCGCCTATGATATTGAATGCATGTCTGTGGGATATGTTTGACCCGTTTAATCATGCAACAAGTTAAAATTGTGCATCTGATCACACAGAGTAGAGTAAAAGCACACGATTTGAGGAAACATTCATGTCTGGAGCAAAAACACTTTAGTTACACACTGAAGTTTAATACTTAGTGTCAGGGGTTTGTTCAAATCAATAACACTCGCTATGAGCAATAGTAACAATGATGGCTGACTTGGCAAACGGCACTAAAAAGAGTAAACACTTCAAGACTGGCTACAGATGAAACTGTGGTGGAGAAGAACTTGATATATGATTCCACTAACTGAAAGATCAGGAAGACAAATATCAAGGGTTTCAGAAAAGCCCTGAAGGTTCAGAGAAACACTCAGACATGCACCATTATGAAGGGGCGAGTAGATTCGTGGGACCGGACCGCTTCATCAAGGGTCACCGGTTCTTCAGGACAGGTCAGAGATGTTGAAGAGGTCAAGAGCAAAGATCTGGTAGAAGAGAAGCTAAAGAAAAACAAAACACACCTTTGATATGAGCGAGGCATGTATCTTCTTGATGATGTCGTCCATCTCCATGAGTTTGGGTCCTATCAGAGAGCTGTGGGGTCCGCTGATATGTCCGATGTGGTCCAGACCCAGATAATGCAGAATCAGAATATCCCAGTCATCTCGCTTCAGAGTGTCGTCCAGATGACGGGTCACATTATTGTCCACCTGACAGAACGAGAAGGAGATATTCAAATCTGAGAGAGGGTGAGAGGAAAATAGACAAATGAAGACTCTTAAGACTTCATAAAAACATAACATAAGCTTAAAGGGGTCATGAGGAATCAAACTGTGCTTGATGTTGATGTTATTATACTAAGTAACCAATGTAACTTTAATCCTGTAGCATATTTGATATGCAAATTCCTAAGGCCTCTAAATGATCAAGATGATCAAAACTTTGCTGAAAAACCTGTTGCACACAATCTACTACACGTCTTCTGTTGTCCGATTGATAGTTTATACTTTTAGCAAGTAAAAGAGTTATTAATGTAACTGTAAAAATATCCTCCTTCCTTGCTGTGAAATCTTTTCTGATTTTTATAAAGCAAAAGAAAGAATCACTTTTATATTGTTAGTAATATTTTAAGTTGAACGCTTACTGGACTGAAGCAACTTAGATTTACTTGATTATCCAGACATCATTTTTTAGAAAAATCATGTTCAAATGTGTGTATCAAATATGATCGTCAGGCTTTTGAGGAACGATTATTTGTTCATCGCTCAGTCATGCACTGCATTGCATTAGAAACTTCAGAGCTTTGGATCTGCTAAATTTCTGAAAATCTGTTCCTATGAGGAAACAAACTCACCTACTTCTTGCATGGGCTGAGGGTGAGTACATTTTCAGCAGATTTTCATTTTTTGATTAACTATTTCTTTAAACCATTAGAAATTCACTTCAGGGAAGAAACAAGCAGAATATAGCCTCTATAAAATTTCAACTGCACCATTTAGGTCTTGTTAACAATTCAATTTGATATTTCTACAGTTTTGACAACTGATATAAAAGAAGGCAGAGCACACAAGAAATATAGCTTTATGGGGGGAAAAAACACTGACATTTTTGACACGAAAAGCCTGTTGTTTTCGGTGTACTTAAAAGATTTCTCGGCTCATCAAGTCTTGTTATAAAAAAAAAAATGTGAATCTGAATGTAAATGACCAGAGACACTAAAATAGGCCAGATACCTCATTAGCTATTCTGGGAACAGAACCACAAATTTACAAAATCTTCGTAGTCTCACGTGGAGAAAAACACAACCCCAAACCTTTCCCCCACCCTCCTGGAAAACCGAAACATAATTCCCTCAGCCGTTCCTCATCTCTCAGGACCGACATCATCTAATGATGAAAACTAGGAAAACAACACACGAGGCCACCCCTCCTATTTGCGTTGTAGATTATAATGAGGGTATTGATTGCATGTCTGTTAGTGTACACAACACAATTACTGTCATCTAGCGTAACATGCTTCTCAGAGACAATTAACACAGAGAGATGAGGGTGAAAAGACAGGGAAAAAAACAGCAGGTGTCATCATAAACATCACTAGATCTCGGTCTTATTAGACTAGTGCTAAAACAGGTGTTTCCATCAATCCGTCTGTCTCTATCATATTGCTTTTTTTAAATATAATAGTTTGATGTATTATGTAGACAAGAAGGTTTTTGAAAGAAGTCTCTTCTGCTCACCAATGCTCTATTTATTTGATTAGAACTACTGTAAAAATATTAATATTTTGAATTATAATTACAATTTAAAAGAACTGTTTTCTATTTGAAAATATTTTAAAATGTAATTTATGTAAAAGTTGAATTTTCAGCATCATTACTCCAGTCTTCAGTGTCACATGATCCTTCAGAAATCATATGCTGATTTGCTGCTCAAGAAGCATTTCTTATTATTATCAATGCTGCATCATTTTCGCGGAAACCATACTAGATTTGTTCAGGATTCATTGATGATTAAAAAGTTTCAAAAGAACAGCATTTATTTGAAATAGCATGCTTTTGTAGCATCATAAATAATTATTTAATGTGTCCTTGAAGGTTAAAAGTATACATTTCTTTCAAAACGAAATAATCTTACTAGTTACTGTACAAAATAGTTGCAGCACTAATTTTAATATACAGTATAAAAAATTTTTTATTTTTGAATGATGTTGCAAACAATTGCATTCATTGCAAGTCAAGTCATCTTTTTTTATAGAGATTGTTTCAATGCAGTTTGTTTTAAAATTGCCATTTTTAAATGATTCACATGAATGAATCAAACTCAGGGTCAAACATTTGAATTCAAAGTCACACTAAAGTTTAATTCAGAGACCCTATCAAAACATCAGTCTTAACATGCTCACCCTCAAATCAATAGAAAGCTAATGGACAAATACAATCTCATTAAAATCACTGAGATATTCTCGCAGCTGTTCGGTCCTTCCTCTCGTTGCTCCATCAGCAGATCTCACAGAACCTCCTTCACTAACCAGACTCTGAGCTTTTCAGAAATCACAGGCTAATTGCTTTACTCTTGTCAAAATTGTAGTGAAACATGAGCAATTAGAGGATTCTGGCTCCCCTCTGCAGTAGTTTTATGCCGCATTAGAGATTCTGGCACTAGGAAAGGTTTAAATTTGTATGCTTGCTAACTGCTGCTCCTAAAAGCATTCACAGCCAGAGAGGATGCCAGTGGCTTTGCTGAACAGAAAAAGCATTTCTGCCAGAAAAAAAAGCCCTAAAGTTTCTCCATACAGTTACATCAGCAGCAGCAGCAGCAGCACATCTGCTATATGGAGGACCACTTTCCGAGACTGCTAAGTTTTTGAAACTCAATATTCATTTGTGAGATGGTAAACATATTAGTGATTTCATAATAAATTCATAGCTGAACTGTGTGCCTAAAGAAGTTGTGAAATTTGTGAAACTATATACTATAGTTTATTGGGGGGGAAAAACCCTGGCCACCTAGCAACACTCTAGCAACCACTCAGAATACTACAACAACCGTACAGTAACACACTAAAAATCATTGAGAACACTTTAGCAATAAGGCGGTGACTTTTACGCAGGCATGATGCACCATTTATGTCACATGCATAAAAATGTAAAACACTAATCTAAATCTAATGTTTTCTCCACCTTTTGTTTGTTTATAGAGTTAAACAAACAATCAAACGCCCCTGATGAGGTCTGTAATCTGATGGGTTGAGGATGCAGACTAATTTGAATGGCGGAGACATTCACTAAACTCATAACAGCACAATTTAAATGCAGAATATTATCAGTCTGATCAAAGCTGAAACACTGAAGCTTAAATGCTAATAACAAACTTTGTCAAATATATTTGACACCCTGATCTCAATCAATAAAGTTCATACAGACACCAAAAACAAATATCTAAGAAAAAAATCATGCATTTTTGTTTAACAGTAAAAATATTATTACCCCTACGGCAGGGGCGTAGCATCTGGGTATACATGAGCATATGGGCCTGGGCTGATTGGGGGCCCGCCGACGGGGACGAATTCTTAATTCATGGTCACCACAATAAAATAAAAAAATAAAAAATAAATATATATATATATATTTTTTTTTTTGTCTGCATGTCATGTGCAGGGCTCGGTAATTTCTTGTGTGCATTTATTATATAGCTGCCGTATACTGCGTCATTTGTTAAAACTATATGCAAACGCTGCATTGCCACGGCCAAATAAAATAAAAATTAATTGGCCTAATTAAAAAATTAAAAAACCTGAGTGAGGTTGGTAGCTAGTTAGTTGAAAATACCGTATCACATAGCTTCAACAACACCTGCACAGTTTTAATTATCTTTCTTTCATTTTAATTCTCTTTTATCAAAAATACTATCGAAAGCCATTCTTTACATTGAGAATACACAAAGCCTTAAATTAAATACCAAGGACATTGTGGATGAATTTGCCAAAAGAAAGGCACGGAGAATTAAATTAAATTAATTACAACTAAAATTAGTGAGTACTTTTTTTTTTCTTTCTTTTTGTTGTTTTGCGTTTTGGTCCACTGTGCCAAGAATGTGTTTGCATTAAGTAATTTAGTAAATATGGCAGTGTTTTAGTGCCATAATATTTTTAGAATAAAGTCAAAATGATGAGATTGTGTTTTTATATATATATATTATTTTTTTGGGAGGCTGGGTTTTTATACAAATTTCACAATTCGATTCGATTATCCTTCACAAGCTTGCGATTCGATTTGATTCAATATCGATTATTTTTATATAATCAAAATAATATATGGGTTGCCATATATTTTGGTAACCCAGCGCTGGGTTGCCAAAATAACCCAAATTGGGTTGTTTTTAACCCAGCAGTTTTTAGAGTGTACAAACACTTCAAATATAGCCTACTCAGTAAAGTTTTTGTAATATTAAAGCTATAATACTAACTTTAACTTTAAATAATTACATTTCTAATCCAATTCATTATTGAAATATAAACATTTAAATAGTGGTTGTCACAAAAACTTGACGGATTTATTCAAACATAAATTAAATATTGAAGAACATTAAAACAAACACCACCAATATTACAAAATATAATTTGAATGTAGTTTAATATAGTTTTTCTAAAGAAACACTGTTCAACAGCGACATCAGCAGGTAAAGTTACAGCAGGAGTCCGTGTCTCTCTTGCCTCCCCTGAGCCCACTGAGTTTTAACAGACCAACTAAAGTTGTGTTATGTTGTGTGAATAAAGTTAATTAATGTGAAAATTCCACCTACTCCTAAAAATTGACTGATTTATGAAAATAATAAAACAATGTTGGCGTTTCTGAGGTAAATGTTCTTTTACGACTGTTATGACTATTGACAAGCTGTTTTATTGATGATTTCCGAAGCACTGCCCTACAGTAACACATTTATATATGGAAGGAGGGAAATACAAGATTATTATAACTTAATATTCTATATTATCACACATGAACAGAACAGTCCAACCTGCTATAAAAATAAGTTATTTTTATGTTATTACTGTGCATCCAAAAAAAAGTTGACAACAAAACCACCAATTATTATCCCCCCCCCCTCAAAGTGTATGCTTTTGATTGAGCCTCAAAAAGTTTTGCTTTCAAGCATTTGTGTTCGAAAGCATTAAAAAAAAAACGTAAGTGTTTCAAAGAGTTTGGCTTCAACAGCAGAGCAGCTACAAATGATTCTTAAAGACAAATCAGCACAAAATAATAACAGTACACCCTGGGTATGTTATCTCAGCATCTTCCAACAACTGTAAGAGAGCAGCTTAAAAACACTCGCTGAGCACCCTGAGGCCATCCGCGCTTCACATGACAACAGACAGAAGATTTCTCTTCCGCAGCTTTCTTTTTTTAACTTTCAAAGTTGGTCTCTTTCATTTAACACTCTTTCTGTGATGCTGATTGGTGAATTCCGCCTCCAGACAGGCCGATATGCAGTTTGGAAATACATCCCACCTTTTCATGTGTCAATCCTGATGACTGGAGGCATGAAAAGTAGGACAGAAGCAGCATTTTTCTTCACAGCATTAACATACCAGACAAAAACCCTGTAAGCCGAGAGCTTATCTGTGCAGGAAAATAAAATAAGAAAAGTTTCTCTATTTAAAGAAACAAAACCTATCAAAAACTTCTGTGAAAGCACAGGAACAGAGAAGGATCTAAAGGTGCCTGACCATCAGACGAAAACCAACATATTTAGGAAAATGACAAACACACACAAACTCAGGATTCCAGCAGGTTTTTATGGTGCATTTGGTGGAAATACTCATTTTGAAAGGTGTTTGCCGGTCTGGTCTAAGGCATAGGTTTTCCACGATGCAGAAAACACAGATGCAATCACAGAATCCAGACATAAAAATGGAATGTATAGTAAAGTGCGGAATGTCACGGAACTTGGCAAATTTTGGATGCATGTTTTACATTTCTCTTTTCATGAGTGAACGATCGATTGATAACATTTTAATTTTAATTAACCTTCATTTGATTACCACTGTTTGAAACTTGTTTTAAATCATAAATCCAGCTAAATTAAAAGACAACACAGAATTTCTGAAAAAATAAAACATTTAATAGGGCCCTATTATCATAAAAATGTTAATAAATTGTTAAATTGTTTAATGACTTCAACTGGTTAGACACACTGTTTGATTATTCAAATTTAAGCAAAACGGAATGCAGAAAAATTACAACGGAAAACTGAGAACTTGGGGAACATAAAACCCCAAGTTAACAATGTAAAGCTAAAATGATTAGAAAAAAATAACTGAAATAAAATGCAATATACTGTAAGTAATAGCTGAAAAGCGGAAAGCTTAAAGGGGTCATATGATGCTTTTTAAAGATCATTATTTTGTGTATTTGGTGTAACAGAATATGTTGACATGCTTTAATGTTCAAAAAACACATTATTTTTCAAATACTGTACATTATTGTAGGTCCTCTATGCCCCGCCTCTCTCAAACGCTTCGTTTTCTACAAAGCCCCTCCTTCCGACAAGCGCAGTCTGGTCTGATTGGCCAACTGACCCAGTGCATTGTGATTGGCCGAACACCGCAAGCACTCGTCAGAAAAGTAACGCCCCTTACCATAATCGCGAGCTTCATCTTTCAAAATAAATGTAAAGACAGTAAATAATGTCATTAGTTTTACCATCAGTTCAAGCCCGAAAGGGGTGACAGACACAGTGAGGAAGCTGGTATGTGTTTGCAGTACACAAGCCGCGGTTAACTGACTGATGTGATGCTGTCTCTCTCTCTCTCTCTCTCTGAGTGGATGTTGGGAGTGAATGGGCGGGGTTAGCGTGTGTGAGTGGAAGAGGGCTACTGCACGAGTGAGTGTTTCTATCTTTTTTCTATCTTTGGCGGTTTGTTTGATTCAGGGCTTTTTTGTTTTGTTTTTTGTTTGGCGAGCAGCTTGCTAGACTTTTTGACGTGCTGACTGAAAGCGCTGTCGATCAGCGAGAGCTGGTCGGCATGGCAGCTGCAGCGTCTCAGAGTTTGGATAACTTAACGCGGAGGCATGGCATTAAAATCATCCCCGCGGAGCGCTGCTCTGTTGAAGAATCGCTGGCGATCAGGGAGAGCTGGTCGGCATGGCAGCTGCAGCGTCTCAGAGTTTGGATAACTTAACGCGGAGGCATGGCATTAAAATCATCCCCGCGGAGCGCTGCTCTGTTGAAGAATGCACGATTGCGGTTGCTGAAATAGTTAGATATGTTAGTATTTTTTCTGCAGCTAGAATGAATAGCGCTATAGTAATTTTTTTGGATAATGTGGAAAAAGTTAATGGCATTGTAGAGAATGGGATTGTCGTTAATAATGGGTTTACTCATGTAATGCCTTTGGTTCAGCTGGCAAAAAGGATTAGGCTTTCAAGTGTACCACCATTTATCAGAGATGATATTATTGAAAGAGAACTAATGAGACATGGTAAGATTGTGTCTAAAATCAGAAACGTGGTATCATTTAGAATCAGAATCAGAATCAGAAAGAGCCTTTATTGCCAAGTATGTTTGCACATACAGTGGGGCAAAAAAGTATTTAGTCAGCCACCAATTGTGCAAGTTCTCGAAAATTAGGAATGTTGAACTGAATTAAAGTTTAAGAACTAAAATTACTAAAACTGAAATAAAAAATAAAAAATAAATACAAATACTTCTTTTAAAATTAATAAAATGGCAAAAGCACATAATAAAATTACTAAAACTATGAATAATTACAAAAAAAAACTAAACATTAATAATTCAAAAATAAAAATAAGAGCTGAGAGAGAGAGAGAAAACTAAAATAGAAAAGAAAGAAAAAAAAAGAGGTCTGTCTTCAGAAAATTGGCTCATATGCTACTCAAACTTTTGGGTTTTCAGCATTACTCTCTCCTCTCCAGAAACACTTCAATGCAGCAGCTGGTGAAGACATCAAAGAAAAAGTGAGGCAATATCTCAGCAAAAAATCTGCGTATTTACATGAAACTTCCTAAAATGATCACAGCAGCAACACACCGTCCTTTTTCACAGCTATATTTTCTTCCTATGCTTAAAATGAACCAAGCACTGCCAATGCAAAATATTTTAACATGAAGCATCTATATTTCAAAGTCGCTGTGGAATTCTGGGAAATTATGGTCTTAAAAGTACTCGGAAGACATTTAATAAGTACATTTCAGCCCTCCGTCGCATTTGATTTCAGTATAAAATCATTGAAACTCATCACAGAAGTGATGACAGAACTGCTCGCTGTGACCCAGACGTTTGACTGAGAGCTCCATTCACCAGGAAGCCACACCCTCCATTATGACATCAGCAGCAGCGACAATGACTGAAAATCAGTGGCAAGAGCGTCTCTACAACAACCAGCGGCCTGGTTAATGTTCTTACAGGGGCAGAGATGATGCTGGGACACACACGCTCCACTGGAGGGCATGCAGTGTTCATCGTGTCGAGCATTTTAACAGAGTTTAAATGCAATCATATTGTTTGATTCGGGGCAGGAAAATATGACTTGGATAACAGAAAACAAACATGCTGTCTGGTTGAAATTCATAAAAATAAAAAATAAAAGAGTAGTGCATCATTAGAACTTTTTGAAAGGGTACTGCCACAAGGACAGCTTTTTTACCTTTTTTTCTGAGAGTGTAACCAGTGTTATTTTAATATCATCGACATGCTATACAGGTTTTATTAATAATTAGAATTTGTTTATTTTTATATTTTCTGTTTACATTTTAATTTAATATGGTTTTATTATGTTTATAAATGTTTTTGTTATTTTTATTAAAAATAACTTTTTAATATAGTTTTTATTATTTTCATATTCAACCTGCAAATTCAGTTTTCATTTGTTATTTTAGTGCATCGACTTAAAATAAATCATAAGGACAAATGTTGGCTTAGCAGCTAGCTGAAATAAAATAAAGATATATATTTATTTTTACATTTTTATTAAAATGAAATTTTATTTCAGTTCAAATGTATTTTATTTCAAGTAATGACAATATTTTTTATATTCCAACCTGCTGACCAGCAGTGATAAATGACTGATTGATCTCTGGAAGACTGTCATTTGTAGGGCTGGGTAAAAAATATCGATATCTCGATATGAATCGATTCTCATTTTTACGGAACGATATCGATTCCTAAATCCCAAGAATCGATTATTCTAGCCTGTTTTCAGTTAATGGACGGAATATTGAAGGATACTTCCCATCCAATAAATCGCAATTAGCATTGTGCTTTGGTACTTTTAATATGAAACAAAGTCTCAGATTTCAAATTATGTCCATTGTATTGCAGTATTCAAACAATAAATGCCGTTTTGGCGCTGTTTAATGTGAAGTGACAGATCGCTGTAGCGCCTCAGATCAACAGACACAGCAGCGCGAGGCGCACGTGAACTGATCATCTCCTCCACATTAATACCAGTTTCAGCACAAAATAAACATGACTAAACATCCGAAGGTAAGTTAAAAGAAAGAGTACAACTTTACAATCCATATCCTGTCTCGTGTAATCGCTCAATCAGTGTTTCAGCCGCGCAAAGACGTCAATATAACATCTTGTAAACAATATGTCACGTAACGTCACATTTACCTCAGAAAAATATTTGGTGACCATAAACTTATTAGTCAGATAGAAAAATAAACTGTAGAGAGGGACATTTTCCTTAGTATATGCAGCATATAACATATTCATTATAATCAATTACTGTTCTTTAATGTTTAATTTATGTTTGAATAAATCCATCAAGTTATGACAGCCACCATTTAAATGTTTATATAAAAAAAAACGAATTGAAGTACGTTAGAAATATTAATATGTAACTGTAACTTTACTATTGAAAAAACTTCATTAATTTTAACCTTCAATATTACAGTAATGTTGTACCAACTGACTCATGTATATTTTACAGCATTAGTTGAGATTTTTTTTCCTTGAGAAAATTTGGCATGTACTGTACCTGATATATATCCAAAATAATCTATACTGAATCGAATCGAATCGAATCGGTAATCGAATCGAAAGCTTGTGAACGAGAATCGAATCGAATCGTGAAATTTGTGTCAAACCCCAGCCCTAGTAATTTGGGTTAGTTGGCCATGTCACACCGGTTTACAGCTGAGAGCACTGCAGTGATATGACAGAAGGTCTTATGCATGGGTGTCCAAACTCGGTCCTGGAGGGCCGGTGTCCTGAAGAGTTTAGCTCCAACCCCAATTAAACACACCTGAACCAGCTAATCAAGCTCTTACTAGGCATACTAGAAACTTAAAGGCAGGTGTGTTGAGGCAAGTTGGAGCTAAACTCTGCAGGACACCGGCCCTCCAGGACCGAGTTTGGGCACCCATGCATAAGACCTTCTGTCATATCACTGCAGTGCTCTCAGCTGTAAACCGGTGTGACATGGCCAACTAACCCAAATTACTAGGGCTGGGGTTTGACACAAATTTCACGATTCGATTCGATTCTCGTTCACAAGCTTTCGATTCGATTACCGATTCGATTCGATTCGATTCAGTATAGATTATTTTGGATATATATCAGGTACAGTACATGCCAAATTTTCTCAAGGAAAAAAAATCTCAACTAATGCTGTAAAATATACATGAGTCAGTTGGTACAACATTACTGTAATATTGAAGGTTAAAATTAATGAACCCCAGCCCTAGTAATTTGGGTTAGTTGGCCATGTCACACCGGTTTACAGCTGAGAGCACTGCAGTGATATGACAGAAGGTCTTATGCATGGGTGTCCAAACTCGGTCCTGGAGGGCCGGTGTCCTGAAGAGTTTAGCTCCAACCCCAATTAAACACACCTGAACCAGCTAATCAAGCTCTTACTAGGCATACTAGAAACTTAAAGGCAGGTGTGTTGAGGCAAGTTGGAGCTAAACTCTGCAGGACACCGGCCCTCCAGGACCGAGTTTGGGCAGCCCTGGTCTTATGGGACCGATAGATCAGGACTGCCATCTGCTGGACACTTGAGTTGGGACACAACTCATATAAATGCAGGCCATATGAGATGCATGCTGGAAAACTTGGGCAGATCAGCTCCAGGAAGACCCGCAACTGATTTATAGGCCTTATTTAATTGCTCCTAGCAGATGCAGAATTAGAGATTCTTTTTTTTTTTTGTCATGAGTGCAAACTGCTGATATGCCTGTACAAATATCACTGATAACCTCTAACATCTCACACATGAATCAATGATCAGCATATGAATGGACCTACATCATGAGTTAATAAACAGAATAGAAGCCACCAACATACAGTCATTTCTGGGGGGGGGTTAAATTTCAAGTCTCAAAGCTGTTGTGGGTTGTTAATAATAAAACATATAAATATGATTAAATACTGAATTAGATTAATTAGAATTCATCACATTTAGCAGTGTCCCGACTCTCACATTTTGTTTTCACCCTACTTAAAATTATATTATTAAAATTAAAGTTTAAAATAATTTGTTGAATATTCATTCAGTTAATTTGTAGCACAAAAAAAACTATATCAAATTAAATATTTAATTAGATCATTTTTAACAATTATTATTATTATTATGACTATTAAATGTGTATTATTATTATTAAATATTTATTAGAATGAATTAGAATTAGTTATTTAAATGTATATTTATTAAATATATTTATATATTTAGTAGTGTCCCACATTTTCCATGCAACACTGTTGGTTTACACTATTTAAAATAACGCCATTATTTTGACATAAATTGTAGAATAATATACATTTAATTATTTTGCAACATAAAAATAAATATCAAATAAAAAATTAGAAACTATTTATTCCATATTCATTAATAATAATAATAATAAATAATTTTAAATATTTAATTACATTAATATGAACAAATTTTGTGTGCAACAGTTTTTAATATAGAAAATAATAATAATAATATATAAAAAACAAACATTATAATATAGTATTATAATAATAATTATAAATAAGATTAAATATTTAAATTAATTAGAATTAGTAATATAATAGCATATTTTGACAAAATAGGCAAAAACATCCCATAGATTTATACTAAAGGAGGAACCACAGGCAAAAAACTAAACTAGGTTAAGAAAGGATTTGATTTTGTGTGTAATTCACCTTAATTCTGGGCATGGTGACGGTGGGCGGTCTGGCTTTGGCTATGAAGCTGTGAGAAGAGCCTCTCTCCACCACATGACTAGTGTAGGGCATGAAGCTCCGGCCATCAGAGCCGAACACAAAGTCCTCTCTGAGAGCATCGATCAGGACGATCACCACCCGCTTGAACAAAGGCTCAGGAGCTTTTCTGGAGTTCGGCCCACTTCCTGCAGAACACATAACAACTCAAGAATCTCTGCTGCATGCGTGATCACCATGCATCTTATGAATTCTGATTTCAGAATTATAATTAGAGATTTTGGAAAAAGGGGATTTAGTTGTGAGGCTGAAATTAAAACACCTTAAACATTGGAATGAAATCCTCAATCTTAATCCCCAAGGGGCGATTTATTCAGATTTGGACATACAGAATAAAACAGACTGAGACATAGGTTATATTTAGCCGTTTTATTTAAGTAATAAAAGTATACAATTAAACATACATATTTATACGGGTCAAAGACGAAAGGTGGTTTTCAAACAACAAAACCATTTTTTTTTCTTTACATTTTCTAAAAGAAAGACTAGCCTGTGGCGATTCGACTGCCAAGGTGTCCGTAGAGGGTCATAGTTAATGCTTCTGAGTGTGTGTTTACCTGTCTGTGGCTCTGCAGGGAAATGAGGCACTTTGCTCTTGGCTGAAAAGGACGATTTGACAGGAACAGGGAAGAATCCTCGCAGGAAAAGAGCGATGGACACAATCTCACATATGAGACACAATAAAGCAAATAGTGATGAGCTCAGCTTCATGATGAAGATCAATAACTGTCATCAATAGCACTGATAAGACAACACAGACACTGGCATGCGTCCAGCCTGCTGTCTGATTTCTCACTGGCCGCATTCAGCCGTCATTTTGAACAGAAACGACACCAAATCCACACGATTAATGAAGATTCTGCCGGTTTAGTGTTTTGAAATTCACATTTCCGGGGTCACTACGGCAACTCAGAAGGATCGTTCCTCAAAACGTTTTCAACGGTTCTCTTGACTCTTATTTTGTAATCAGAGCCAGAACTCTTATTTAAATGATTTCATTTACGTTTAGAATACATTTAAACGTACTGTGTACAGTTCTGATATCTAACATTGTATTATAATTGATATAATAAATAACTATATAAAATGAAATGTCTCTTATTACATGAGACTGTTCTTTTTTTTTTAACAAATTAGGCGACGGGGAGAAAAATTAGGTTTCATTCTCGAAACTTATATTATGTCATAATTGCAAAATTTATTATTTTATTATTATGCCATTTAAATAACTGCATTAGAGTAAGTGAAATGAAAATGAGCTGCGCAGTGTGTCATGCATTATTAAAGTGCTGCTGACTGGAAAGTAATGTGTGTTTGTAAGCAGTGATTTAGTGGTTGTGTTTGTCGAGGGAAATGGACTGCAGTGCACTGAAAACCAGAACCTCAAAGATAGCAAGACATCAGAGAAGAGGCGTTGCACTCAGGTGAACAGAGATGTAACGCTACATTCTGTAACATCTCGCCTTAACGCTTTACAGAAACATTTCATTTACATTTAGACATTTAGCAGACGCTTTTATCCAAAGTGACTTTCAAATGAAGACAACAGAAGCAATCAAAACCAACAAAAGAGCAACAATATGGAAGTGCTGTGACAAGTCTCTGGTAGCCTAACCAGGTACACCTAGCAAGAGTTTTTTTTTTTATAAATAAAAAGAAAAACAAGTATATAATAGAAAAAGAATAGGAAACGCTAGTGTAAAGGCCCGTTCACACCAAGCACGATAACTATAACGATAACGATAAAGATATAGTTCTAAAAATCATTCTCAATATGAAAGAATAGCATAGTTCACACCACAACTATAACTATAACGATAACGATAACGATACAGAGGAACGATATGGTTGGAATCACTTTCAAGACGATTTTTTTTCCAGTTGATGAACGATAAAACACTGACAGCCAATCAGAATCCATCCTGCTGTAACGCGCTGGAGAATTTAAAGCGACAGACGCGCGTGCGCTTAGAATAAACAGACGATATCTTTCGCTGGTGTGGACTCTAATATCCTTATCTTTATAGTTATCTTTATAGTTATGGTTCTTGGTGTGAACGGGGCTTTAGAACAAGTCTCTGGTAGCCTAACGAGGTACACCTAGCAAGAGTTTTTTTTTTATAAATAAAAAGAAAAACAAGTATATAATAGAAAAAGAATAGGAAACGCTAGTGTAAAGGCCCGTTCACACCAAACACGATAACTATAACGATAACGATAAAGATATAGTTCTAAAAATCATTCTCAATATGAAAGAATAGCATAGTTCACACCACAACTATAACTATAACGATAACGATAACGATACAGAGGAACGATATCGTTGGAATCACTTTCAAGACGATTTTTTTTCCAGTTGATGAACGATAAAACACTGACAGCCAATCAGAATCCATCCTGCTGTAACGCGCTCGAGAATTAAAAGCGACAGACGCGCGTGCGCTTAGAATAAACAGACGATATCTTTCGCTGGTGTGGACTCTAATATCCTTATCTTTATAGTTATCTTTATAGTTATGGTTCTTGGTGTGAACGGGGCTTTAGAGAATCTTTTTTTTAATAAAAAAGAATAGAAAAAGAATGGAGAATGCTAGTGTTAAGAGGCGGTTTAAAAAAAAAAGACAAGTAGTAAGAATAGAAATAGAAAATAGAGTGCAAGTGTTAGAGGGTAAAGGTTTTTTTTCTCTTAGAATTAGAATAGAGTGCTAGAGAGGGTCCAATTAATTTAATTCCAGTTCACTTTTTATATAATATGTGAGGAGAATTTAAAGCGACAGACGCGCGTGCGCTTAGAATAAACAGACGATATCTTTCGCTGGTGTGGACTCTAATATCCTTATCTTTATAGTTATCTTTATAGTTATGGTTCTTGGTGTGAACGGGGCTTTAGAGAATCTTTTTTTTAATAAAAAAGAATAGAAAAAGAATGGAGAATGCTAGTGTTAAGAGGCGGTTTAAAAAAAAAAGACAAGTAGTAAGAATAGAAATAGAAAATAGAGTGCAAGTGTTAGAGGGTAAAGGTTTTTTTTCTCTTAGAATTAGAATAGAGTGCTAGAGAGGGTCCAATTAATTTAATTCCAGTTCACTTTTTATATAATATGTGAAAAATATTTTATATTGTTTAATTGCATTTAGATAGATAAAATGTATTTATTTCATTTAAGTAATCTGGATATTAGCCTCTCTCTCTCTCTCTCTCTCTCTCTATATATATATATATGTGTGTGTGTGTGTGTGTGTGTATATATATATATATGTGTGTGTGTGTGTGTGTGTGTGTATTCCAAAGCAGAGACTAGTTCTGACTCAGTGGAGAGGACAGTGATTCTGCTTAAAGAGAAAGCAGAAAGAGTAGATGCACAAGCCGCCTTCCTTCTGGGACAGTTGCACTACGAGGAGGTGACTGATGCCTTAAACTCTCTCTCATTTATTCTGTTTCAACATGCAAAGACAGAATCATGTGAGAATTTGCTGTCAGCGTCACAGACAAACAGTATATTGATGCATAATAGTTACACCTCTCAGGAATACTCTGGTGTTCTGCAGGACCGCTACGCAGAAGCAAAGATGAAGATAAAGATGAAGATCCTCGAGCTCTGTATCAGCTGGCTGTCATATATTACGATGGCCTTGGAACCAAAGAGGACCTTGTGAGGACCATATTGTTATTATTATGATATCTCTCACATATACAGTAAATAGATCATTAATAGCATGTAATGCTTTATATAATGTTACAAATTTCCATAATGTATGCAAAAGCAGCTGAGATTTCCTTTATTATACTATTAATATCGCAGTAACACTTTACAATAAGAGCTCATTTGTTATCATTTATGCATTACCTAACATGAACAATGAGCAATATATTTTCACAGCATTTATTAACCTGTTAATGTTTCCAATTTATAAAAATGTTCACAGTGCAGTAATGTTAACAGATACAATGATCTTAAAACTGTATTAGTAAATGTTGAAATGAACATTTACTAAGATTAACAAACGCTGCAGAATTATTGTTCATTGATAATGTAGTTAAATATTGTTTACAAAAGATAGTTATTTATAAAGTGTTATCTCATTGTCAAAGCAGTACTGAATTTGTTCATATGGTTTGTGATTTATGAGTATAATAAGGTCTGTGGTTACAGTAGCATTACTAGAAGAGACTTTCATGTTTTGTTCTAACAGTTGCTAACAAGCTTGTAAAT
This sequence comes from Sinocyclocheilus grahami, assembly GCF_001515645.1. NCBI lineage: Eukaryota > Metazoa > Chordata > Actinopteri > Cypriniformes > Cyprinidae > Sinocyclocheilus > Sinocyclocheilus grahami. Next base: position 150,496 of record NW_015505759.1, on the reverse strand, counting down.
AAATCGTTTATAATAAATGTAAATAATTATAATAAGATTATATAATACAGTCATTCAATTAAAAATGCATTCACTAATTTAGTAATGAATATGAATTATAAAAAAATAGAAGATTATAATAAATTTCACCTATTTATAGTTGTTGAAGCCAAGAAACCTTTTCTTCCTATTTGTTCCGTCTTGCTACATATTGTTAGGAAAAATCCATAATGCATAGACCAAAATATCTGGTGCTAACTAGAGCATCAGCTACAGTGCATCCACAAACCTCAGACCTTCAGGCTATTTTACTTAGCATGCTTCATCTTTTGTTTTTTTATCTTCTATTTGTAATAGATCAACCTTTTAATAAGCATTCAATATTATATATACACTGCCATTAGAAAAAGTCTGGAGTTATAAGATTTTATTCTTATTCTCACTAAGGCTGCATTTATTTCATCAAACATACAGTAAAAACAGTGATTTGTAAAATTATATTACAATTTAAAATATCTGTATTCTCTTTGAGAATATTTTAAAATGTAATGTATTCCTGTGATCAAAGCTGAATTTTCAGCATCATTACTCCAGACTTCAGTGTCACAGGATCCTTCAGATCCACTTTTGATTTATGGTCATTACAAATACATACAAATACAAACTGCCGTTGACTGTCAATTCAATGCATCTTTCAAAAAAAAAAAAACACTTTCGAATTGTATTTCAATTCAACATCATCTTGTTTCTTAAAGGGGTAGTTCACCCAAAAATGTCATATTTACTCACCCTCAAGTCCAAAACTGTAAGAGTTTCTGTCTAATGTTGAACATAAAATATACTTTGAAAAATGTGTGTAACTAACCAAACAGTTGATCCACAGTATGAAAAAAAAAAAAGAATGAAATACTATAGGATCTTTCGCACCGCAGGAACCTTTTCATAGTACCAGAACTAATTGTGGAACTACCCACTTTTCGGCGTGTTCACACCGCCGGAACTGGGAACGATTTTAGTACCGGACTGCCTTTTTCGAGAACCATTTCGCAAGTATGGAGAACAGCGATAGATGGACGGACGCTTAAATGCAGGCACTTGTAGCAAATGTAGCACTGCCAGTTGTCGTTGGAGATTCTTAGTCCTCCTTTCCGTTCTTTCAATCGCTTTACGTATACGTCGACTTTCCATGTCCATTATTGTGAAACCCGCGAGACACAACAAAAACACAGCTCCGATCACAGTGTCCTCCATCCTCCTGTTGTTAATGTTGTTCTTCTTTGTTTCTGTTGTTGAACGCCGCGCACAAATGACGTTGCTGTCGACCGGCTTACGTCACTTCTTAGTACACACTGTCGGTGCGAATGCAACCCTTTAAATGGTACTGGGAAATAGTTTGCGCAAAATCGTTCCAGTACTTTAGTACCGTACCTTTAGTTCTGGAACTAAAGCGGTGCGAAAGGGCCTTATGAAAGTCAGTGGCTACCATCAACTGTTTGGTTACCAACATTCTTCAACATTTCTTCTTTTGCGTTCAACAAAACAAAGTCATACAGGTTTGGAACAACTTGAGGGTGAGTAAATGATGACATAATTTTCATTCTTGGGTGAACTATCCCTTTAAGTTTGAATCATCATCCAGAGATATAGAGATCTAATGCACACATGTTAAAATGTCTCTGTCTTCAGTCAAACTGATCGTGTGTTCATGTACTGCAGGCGTTCTCGCGGCAGTCTGGAGTCTCAGGGCGCTCTGGGTGTCATGTATCTGTACGGTCAAGGAGTGCGGAAGGACCCAGACGCTGCCATGTTCTGCCTGAAGGAGGTGGCAGAGAGGAAACGTCTACGCTCGGGGTCATCTGACGGCCTGCTACTACCACAGGATGCTTTACTCCAGAGCAGCCGCCCTGGGAGAAAGGTACAGCGCATTATTCAGAAACTGTAAAGAACACCGTTCTGTTTTATGTAGTAAAAACAGGTTTGGTGTGACTCTCAGAGTGTGCAGATACGAGGACATCAGTGCCATAGCGTGGCACACAGACTGTCTGGAGGAGTTCATCAGGAAGGGCATCGCTATAGCCATGTTTTACTCCGCACACTGCCTTCAACTGGGCCGAGGCGTCCTGAAGAACAGAGACAGAGCAAAGAGCTACTTCACACAGGTACCTTTTCGCCAGTTCTTCTGCTGGACCTGTAAAACGCACTGCTACTGAGAAGCAATTTGGGAAGAGTTTGGGACATGCATAATAGAAGATGTGGGTGACATTCGGAGGTCCAGTGGTACCTTAGTTTGATTTCTCGTTTTTCCTCCATCAGGCTGCCAGGATCGATCCGGAAATCTGTAAGGAGCTGCAAATGAACGTCGTACAAGGCAGGATATAAATCACACATGCAACAACAATCACTCATTTAATCGAATCACTGAAATAGATGAGTGGACTCAGATTTGACTGTTAAACTGACTTCACACTGTGCACTAAGATGTCGTGTCATTCTAATCCTTGATCCTTTTTTTTTTTTTGGATGCTGCTGAATCTAAATGTTTAGTATTACTTCAGTGACATATAAGAACAACGCAAAGGAAAATCTTTTAAAAATCTAGTTGAAAATGCATGTGCCAACTTCTAAGAAATGCAATCTTCATATTCAAGTTGTTTTGTTTTTTTTTGGAAAGATTTTGCTTACATCTTAAAATGACTATAAAGTTTTTAAACATGTTCTATTAAAAAAAAAAATTGTAATAAACCATATTAAAATACTTTACAGGTATATTACACATACTAGATATTTTTGAAGAAAGAAATAATGAATGAATGAATAAACAAACACATACATAAGTTTAGGCATTGAAACTATACATTTTTTTTTAATAAAAGATAAGAAATACTTTTTTTTTGAAGAATGAATGAATGAATAAGTAAATACATTTAGAAATTGAAACTGTATGAAATTTGATATGAAATATAAAATATATTAGATCTATATTTTTTTTGTCTTTGAAATATTTACAGATATAATTACCATTTAAATATTTTTGATGAAAGAAAGAAAGGTATGAATTACTTATATATATATATATATATATTTACAGGTATAGTTTCACCAACCAGATATAAAGAAAGATATTTTTGAAGAATTAATGAATAAAACAAACAAATAAATAAAAATTGATACTAAGAAACTGTATTAACGTTTAAGATATTAAATAAATAAAAACAATTGAAACTGTAAGAAACTGTATTAATGTTTAAGATATGAATTACATTTTAATGTATATATTTAATATTGCATTATATTGACGACACAACACGTGGCAAATCTTCTTTTGCAATTTATTGCTTATAAATGCTCTAGACTATTTTGGTAAAAATACAATTCTATAATAATAACAATATTAATAATAATAATAATATCACAAACAGAACCGTCACAATAACTGTACATGACATATTGCACGATTAAAAGCTTTCATAATGGTCACAATAATATGTAGAGAGTTTACAGTGGTCTGGGTTCTTCTTTTTACACGTGTGTAACACTCGTTCCACTGTTATTCACATTACACAGCAAAACCCCCCTAGAAGAAAACAAAAGAGAGAAAGAAAAGCAGAAGATGGCAGCTGGCAGTGGACCTGGCCTGTTCCTCCAATCCCACACATCAACAGATTAAAACACTAACATATTCATGACGCTTCCTAGATCCAGCACTACACAGTCAAGTGTTTCAGAAATAAAACAACCGAACAAAAAACTAAAAGAAACACCAAAAACAGCCATCCAGCACATTAGAGAAACGCATCCTGAGCCTCTGATGTGCTGTGATGAAGTTCAGGCCTGTACGGCCTCTACGCTCAGCTCGGGATAGAGTTCTTTAAGCAGCATCTCCAACAAGATCTGAGGAGAAACAGAGAAAACGATGCACACTCCGTGTATAATCACCAATACATTAATCAGCAACACTAGAGGTCTTCACAGGTCCACTTGGATCCGAAAACCCGAGGTCCGACCCGAGACCCGAGCGGGTTCGGGTCTAAAATGTATATTTTCATAAAAGCTGAGTTTTATAATGTTATTTGTTGTAATAACTGACAACACATTTGCCAAATTTGATTATTGTTTCATTTTCAGAAATCATGAGATTAATTATGATTATTTTACTGAGCCCTAATTTTTAAGAGTAAGAAATAACTAAATTTGTTGTTAATACTGTAGAAAAACCATGGGTTATTTTGTAATGGTTCTACTGCAAATGCTGTGGTAAACCATAGTTCATTTTGCAATTACGTGTTAATTATTTTGATAAATCGTGGTTACTGCAATAAAACCATGGTTAATTTCGTGGTTACTATGGTTTACTATAAAAACCATGGTTAAACCATGGTTTATTATGTAGTTACTATGGTTTTACTACAAATACCATAGTTTAACTATGGTTACTGTAGTAAAACCATGGTTCATTTTGTAGTTACTATGGTTTTACTATAAAAACCATGGTTAAACCATGGTTTATTATGTAGTTACTATGGTTTTACTACAAAAAACATAGTTTAACTATGGTTACTGTAGTAAAACCATGGTTCATTTTGTAGTTACTATAGTTTTAGTACAAAAACCATAGTTAAACCATGGTTTATTATAGTTACTATGGTTTTACTACAGAAAACAGTTTAACTATGGTTCATTTTGTAGTTACTATGGTTTTACTACAAAAACCATTAAATCATGGTTACTACAAAAAAAAACATGGTTAATTTTCGTAAGGGGAGTGCCTCGGACACGGGTCGGGTTCGGTATTAGCGGCCTCGGGTAATTTAAAATAAATGTTCTTTTTTTTTTTTTTTTCCTCAAATGGGCCCGATAAGACCCGAATTTCTTTTAAACTATCCCGGATGTGTACTTGCTCGTTCGCGTTAAGTGAGAAACGCACATAGAAAAGGAGCATACGTTTGTAACCTCGCCAACAGAAATCCATCTTATAGATAAGAGATCCATCAGGAAAATCCACTTCGCTGCGTATTCATGCAGGGCTGTTCTTTTTTGTGTGCAGAAGCCTTTCGCCGGAGATTAGGTTGCAGACAACACTGGCGAAGCCATGAATTATGCTATGATCATTAGCTATGCTTTTGATTAGCCATGAAAAGCTATCGATTTAATTATCAAACTATCACATTTATTTTTCAAATCCACTGGTCACACTCACAACTGAAAGCCGAACTCAGAAATAACTTGTATCCATCAGGCGGGCAATAATATAGCCTAAAGAAATAACAAAATTAAATAAATGTTAAATAAAAGAAAGTAATGGAGAAGCGGCCAAATCAGTCAGCAGGACACCGGGATTTTCCTGACTGGCTGCGGGGGTTGCAGGCTGTGCACACGTCAATGCTGTTTACGTTCAGGTCCAGTTGGGTTTTTTTTTTTTTATAATTTATGCACGTCGGGTTCGGGCAAGAAGTGATTCGGGTCGATTCGGGTCAGGTACAGATTTTAGGACCCGAGAAGACCTCTAAACAACACTCATTAATCATCAATCATTCATTCCACCATTAGATGGCGCTACAGTATCATCACTTAATAAAACCATCAACTGGATAACAGCAATATTATAAAGCACCATATTTTAAAAAGGTTTGTGTGCTGGATTATCCATAGAAACAGGGACGTTTATTTGGTAAAAAGTCAATCTGATCTTCATCTTGTCTTCAAATGAAGAGTGAAAAAAGCTTGAGTGACACTCCATTCAGGTTCATTCCTCTCACTTTCCCTTCGACAGATGTGAATCTGTCGTGTCATGAGAGAGTGTTTTCAACAGAAAGCAGAAACGAGTGTGTCCGCTGACTGAAAGGGAGAAAGCCTGAGATATAAACAAACTGGAGCCGGGTTAACGGTCAGTCGCAGAGCGTTGGGTGACTTACGTAGAGAAGATGTCTGTTGGCACTGGCCTCCTGAAGTGCATTAAAGATCCTGATGATCCCGTATCTCGCGTTCTGCTGCCCCACGAGATTCTGAAGTGCATCTAAACAACAAAAACAACCATTTTTGCTCTTATTACACAGACTCTGCTGTCTAACCTTCCAACGAGAGATGAAATCTTCATTAAAAAGCCGTTTTGATCGTTGCTGGTCTCTGTGGTGTGGGCTTCTGGGAGCTCTAGAGTGAAGCAGTATAGTGAAGCACTCTGAGCTCAGGCTGGTGTAATTGTTCTCGCAGGAGTGGGTTTTAAGTGTCCCGCTCTAATTAAAAAGCACCAAGCAGCCAGAAACAGCCATGAAGCCTTTTACATTAACAGCCTTGCACTTTAGCACAAAATAAAACCTTTTAGTTTTTGTATTCATTTGCATTTAAAAAAAAGTGTTTCAACAATATTAATTCATATATATATATATATATATATATATATATATATATATATTAATATTTACATTTACAAGTGGTCAACTAGGTAGTACTGCCTTTTCATACCTATTGTTTATTATAACAATAGCTCTAAAAAAGTAAAATTAATAATAATAATAACAACAACAACAATAATGGTGTGACAGGAATTACTGTAATTACAAGGTTCCAACTTCAAAAAAATTATGACTCATTTTATTAAAAAAAAAAGTCTTCTGTTACTAAAAACAAACAACTGAAATGGTAGAGGCTTCAATATTTAAAGGTAGTTAGCGACTGCTTAACATTAATTTTTTATTTCAGTGTTTCATAATAGCCATAATGTTTTTATTTATAATAGAAGTGTTTATGGTGCTTTTTTCTTTCCTTCAGTGATGCTATTAAAAATCGTTTTAGTTAACTGAAATAAAGCTGGGGGGGGAATAACAGATCAAATCAAATAAAACCTTCAAATTAAAAAACAAAAACAAAAACCCCTTGAAAAAATGTATTAATAAATAAAATTAATAAAAACTGAAAAGCCTTGGCAACTGCCTGAAATAAAATAAGCTGAAGTACTAAAATGACTAAAAAGGAAATAAAAATAAAGCTAAATAGAAATTTGAAGACAAAAGCACAAAGTTACTAAAACCTAAACTACATTTAAAATGAAAACATAAAAAATAATTCAAAATATTATCAAATACTATAATAGTATGCTAAAATAACACCGTTCAGTATTTTCCGAGAGTATCTGGAGGTGAATTCGCAGAATTTGCTGTCATCAAAAATATGGCCACACATGCATTCATTTGGACTCATCAGTTTCATATTTCTGCTCACCTGGGATGTTGTCTAGAAGCTTCTGTTGTGCTCTCTCCTTGGTTTCTCTGCGTTCACTCTCCGAGCGGCTTTTGTTATGAGGCGCAAGTTTCCCATTGGGCCAAAACGTGTCCCGGAATATATTAATATAGTAAACCAACATCTGCTCACTGAAGATCCAGTTTACAGTGTCTCTGATTTGCCTGCAGAGGACGAGAGAGAACGATCAACTCAATGAGCTTGTCTAGCAAGTTATGTCCATCCATTAATGCTTACTTGTTTATAGTCCGTCCAAACGTGACCTGAACTAGTGCAATTAGTGTCTTCCGCACCCACTTAAACACTGCAGAGAGGAAAACACACAAGTAACATCAGAAACCTTCTGACTCCAAAAGAAAGAAAGAAATTGATATTTTTATTTAGCCAAGGATGCATTAAATTGATCAAAAGTGACAGTGAAGACATTTATAATGATGGTTCAGCTTGTGCTTCGTGTCTTTTTTCACATTTTTGCTCAGATTGGGCCGCTGAATAAAATGTAGGATTTTTTTTCTTCCTCGAGTATGAGCTCCATATTCTTACTATATATCATACTTGTATTTTTTTTTTACATTTTGAGTTTTTTATATTTTCTCAGGACTTTCAATAAACTGTTCCATTTAAAAAAAAAAAATTGGACTATTAAAAATCTATCTGCCATATGCCTTGTGCTTTATATATATATTTTTACATTTTACCTTATTTGTATAGTTGTATTTTGTATTTAATCTGTATTTATGTTATCTGTATGCACCAAGGGTCTGAGAGTAACGCAATTTCAATTCTCTGTGTGTATGTGCTGTACATGTGGAAGAATTGACAATAAAGCAGACTTGACTTGACTTGACTAAAGTTGGTAACTTACTTGCATTAGTGTTTCAATTCAGCATCAAAGTGTTTTGTTTTTCCTGTAGTGTGACTTTATAAAGCAACGTTTATGTGTTGGGCGCTGTGCACTAGCCTTTAGCAGCAGACAGCAGACATGTGCACTTCAGCTAGAGAAACACTGTCCTGTGGTCTGTGATCTGATGAGCTTCACACTGTCAGTCTGACTGCACACATTGCATCATTTCAGCAGTGTGTTGTACTCACTGCCCCTGAGTTCAAAGATCTCTCCGATCAGCATGAAGCAGGGCTCAGCCAGCGCATCCTTCCTCCCGTCTGTCTCATCGCCGTAGTCTGAGAGGTCACTGTCATCCTCACCTTCATCCTGACACACAATCAGAGTCATCACATCCCACCTGACATCTGTGCCAAATCTCTGCTGCTTTTTATGATCGTCATTTAGTGGTTTGGTGAATGGCGTCACTGTCAAATCAAATGTGCCTTTAAATGTAGTCTTCAATGGATAATTGTAGTGAATCACTGAAATGTTCATTATTTTATTTAATAGAATTTAATGCACTGCAAAAAAAGAGTTTCTTTGTCTTGTTTTTCAGTACAAATATCTAAACATTCTTATTGTAAATCAAGATACATTTACATGAGAAGCAAAATAACATGAGATTGCAAGTCGTGTTTCCTGAAAAACGTATATCAAAATCAAGTGACTTTAGACTTAAAACAAAAGCAAAATATCTGCCAGTAAAACCACTAAAACAAGAATTTAGTTTTAAGATTTTTAAGGTACCTTTTTCTTGGTTTAAGCATAAAGTCACTTCATTTTTTATTTTGATTTAATATCTTTGTAATTTGCTTCTTAAGTATATGTATCTTGATTTAAGTATTTTTAGATGCTTGTACTGGAAAATACTGTAAGACAAAAATACTGAGGAAGTATTTTAATATATAAAAAAAATATATATTTATTTATTAATGTTTTTTTTTTTTGCAGTGTAAGAGTTATGTTATGCAAAATATTAAAGTGTTAATCAGAAAAATATATATATATTATACAAAAAATAAATAATTAAAACAAAAATTTATTCAATTGGGGAAAACGGTTATTTTTCTTATGCTATAAGCAAATGTTTTTTTCATCCTGTTTTGTTACAAAAAATTTTACAAAATTTCATAGATAATAATGTTATGCTACTTTTCGTTGTTATAAGCATATTTACTTTTTTTGCTGAAAAACAGCTGGCACAGCTGTTTTCACTTAGTATTTTCACTCATAATATTTTTAATTTGATTTATTTTTTAATATATTATACAAGCATGTATTCAGCAGGTGTGTGTGTGTGTGTGTGTGTGTGTGTGTGTGAGAGAGACAAGTGTGTACCTAGACCGACGTGAGCTAAATCTGACAAAACCTCATTTTGAGTACATTCGGAGACTTCCTCATTTGTAAGACCAAGATTTTATTTTAATATTTTCAAATGCAAGTCTTCTGTGAAGGTGATGGCTCATAATTATCTGTAAAAACAATATAAGTCTATTGAATGTCCACATTAAAGATGTCATGAGTTGAGAAATCAACTTTTACTTGAGCTTTTGATATATAAGAGATCATCGTACTAAAAGAATATCCTGTAAGTTTCAGAACTCAAAACGTCCTTGTTACTGAAATAAAAGCTTTTATTGACACCAGGCCCAGCGAACGCCAGATCCTGGAATGTGCCTATCTATGACAGGTAAAAACCACCTCCACAGAAGAATATCAACGCCTAATTCTGTAGCCCCGCCCACTGATCCGCGCATGACATAGTAGGGAAATAGTGTAAGTGGCGCTAAACCTGATCAAGCAACCTAGCAATAAACATGCCGTTGAAGATCGCAAAATATTCCTGGATGTGGAGGAACACAGTCGCTGCATAACCTTCCTTCGGATTCAAATATTAGGAATGCGTGGTTGAACTTTATTTTTAATGAAGTTTCAGCTCGTGAGTAAAACATTGAGCATTTGTTCGCTTCATTTCACCGCGGATTCCTTTGTAAACAAGACACAGGTCGATGCTGGATTTGCAGAGAGACTGAGATTAAAAAGCAATGCTGAGCCGTCTATATTGGATCCGACAGGAATGGCGCCAAACACTTATGTGTGTAAAAAATATTTGTACTATGCGTCACTATTGCTTTTTTAGAGATTCCTTGAATGTCCTGATTATGTGTATGTGTCTAAAGTCACAGAAGGCTCCAACTATGAAGTTAGTTTGTAGTTAGTTTACTATGCAAAACTGTTATCCAATCATAGCAGTGGGCGTTTACTTCCAAGTCTTCAGTGCGGCACGCCCATAAAACTGAGCGTTTCTCAAGCCGGACTCAAAACCAAGGTAGAAAATAGCCTATTACTTGTTGATTTGGATGTTTTTGAATGTAAAAACGTCATAAATGGACCTCAGACAACAGTATAAGATAATTAAAAAAGCCAGTTCATGACCACTTTAAGATAGCTAAGACAATGTGTGTGTGTGTGTGTGTGTGTGTGTGTGTGTGTGTACCTCCTGGTGTGAGAAGAAGTCTCCCGGCAGTCTCTCCAAGAAGGATGCGAGAGAGAAGGAGGATTTCTTCTGGATGCCGATGACCTTCAGCTGCTCTGGTGACGGACTGAGAAACGCGTACAGCGCCTCACTCTGACACATGCGCTCATCTGTCAACACTTTCTACAGAGGAAACACACACATTCAGACTAAACCTTCATGAATCTAAAAATACAATTCTTCAAATCACAGCCCTGAATCAAATGAGAGCAGAAATATACAGAAACACAGATACAAATGCTTGGCCAAGCATACACTCCCGCTGTACATCGACTAATCAGAGGTCTGAAATGTGACGGAGCAGGTGGCTCAAAGTAAACTGACACAGTGGAGAGTAGCTTTAGTATGCATAGTAAGCATGATAATGATTTAAATCTCAAACATTTAAATCTTTAGTTAGAGCTAGATGATGATATACTGTATGTCTTAAATATGTCATCATATCAAAAAAATTGGTGTAAAAAATTTAATATCCAATAAAGATGAATGGAAAACAAAGCCAGTATCAGTCAGTAACAGATATGGTGCTGATATAGTCATTTTGATATTTTTGAAGTGCTTGAAGAAAAATGGTGGTATAAATGTCCAAACAAAAAATATAAAATTAAATGAAATTATAAAATACAATAAATTAAAAATAAAATTAAAATGGTTGGCATTAGTAGAATTTGCCATAATCTTTTGTTTATTATTAAGCAATTTTGTTTAAAAATGTTATTAATATTTATAATAAAAAAACAAATGAGATGATTAAGGTCATTAAGTGTTTAAAACCACATATTTTGGCCTTGTTCACGTCAAATATAGAAAACTTTCTGAAATTCATGACTCAAAAATGTATTTTAAATTCAGATTTTGTTTTAAAAATATGTTGAAAATGTTCTGGAAATAAGTTTCCTGCAATAAGTTTGGATCAAATAGGCGAAAATAAATTAATTAATTAATTACTTAACTAATTAATTAATTAATTAAAAAAACACAAGTCAATGGTTATTTGTTTTTACTAGCACATTCTTTGACATTCTTTATTTGTTTTAACATCACAATGGAACTCTCATCACATACAGATAATAAAATTGAGAATATGAGGCGAAAAAAAAATATTTTTTTGAATTGAACCCTATGGAGAGAATGCTGATTTTAGGGAGCAGTGCTCAGGTTGAGACCCTGCTGAGATCTTCTATGAAAGCTCTAGAGGAGACACATTACTTTGGATGGACAGAATTTCAGAACACAAAGTCTACAGGCATTTTCCACCATTTATTTAATGCTGACAAGTCTGGCTCCAATGAGACTAAGGAAGACTCACCTGTAAAAACGTGTTAAGTTGGTTTTTGGATTTGTCAAGGAATTTTTGGTCGATGGATTTGAACGGCAGTTTACTGAGTGAGGGAAGCTGGACTTTCTTGAGTGACGGAAAACACTGCAAAAGCAAAAGGGAAAGAAGGATAAATGGTGTATAAAAACCAGTCTGTGGTTTGTGTTCTGTCATGCATAATGTGTATCAGAACTAATAATGTACAACGACATGATGTGTCTCTATGCTGATTGCCACAGCAACACGACGACAGATCAGTGGTATTTAAAACGCTGCACCAGCACACGATATCACACATCAGAGGTGTGGCAGCCCACTGTAAATATCAGCTGTACCTCCGTCAGCTTCCTGTGCAAAGCCTGAAACTCGCAGAGCTTCCTGGAGACCGTCCAGCGGTTGTTCTTGCAGTCGTCGTCTTCAGAAAGGCTCACAGCTACAAAGTAGCACGCCATCTGCTCTCCATTCTCCTCAGAGGCCTACGAGATTCACATAAACGCAACAAATGAAGCCTTTGACTCCAAAACAAAGGCTAAATATTTAGAAAACGCAAAACTCTATATGTTTGAAAATGTTCACGAAAATACATTTCCTGCAATAAGTTTCCTGTCAGTTTGTGAGATGAAAAAAAAAATTCTAATGGATATTATTATATTTATATTTAAATATATATTGTTTGTTTAATGGTACATTTCATATTTTAGGACAGATTTACATTTACAAATTCAACATTTACTGCACACTGTAATGGATCTGATTCTGGCCAGAACTGAGACGACATGAAAACAATAACAGCTTCACTTGAAGCAACTGATTTATTTGAAGCTGTGTGTCATGTTACAGCCAACAGATAAATCGCTAATATCCGAATGACTCACTCCTGAGCAGAAATATGCAAATGGTGTGCTGTTAATCATCAAAATAAAAAAAATTATTAATAAGTAAAAATTATTGATGGGGCTCTTCACAGCCAGCTGTTTACTTGCACAGAACAGCGACGGTTCATTAAAGTACTCTGATTACTCTACATGTTAAAAATATAAAAACACAGGTGAACAGATTAGGATAAGATTTCTTTTTTCACAAAAGAAAAAAAACTATGATTTTAAATGATGAAAACAGTTGTCAAATTTCATTTGTTGTTCGATTCTAATATGGCGTGTCAAAAGACGTTGCATCAGGTTTGACTTCAGTTGTCAGTCTGCATTCGTTCTTGACATGCTACAGTATATAGATCAGTCGCACAGCTTTAAAATAATCTGGAAAATTCCTCCAAGAGCACTGACACGGTTATTACTGAGACTTTACTGAGATTGTGATGCTTTGTGAAGTTAAACAGATTGAATGACAGATGATTAAGGAGGATCGCAGGACTGCGTAAGATCTACGGACAGTGTTTGTAAAAGTGAACACACAGGAAATGAACCACTGTGGCTTTAAGGAAAGAATGTTGTGACAGCCAAATAAACCACCACAGACAATCAGGCAAACAATGTTACAATATGTAGCGGTGGCGATCACAGAACTGTAACAACTGATTGTAACAATGTAACAATTGCAAAAACGTAACAACTGACTGTAACAGTGAAGTCAGAATCTGTGAAAACACTGTTACTATGTCACTGTTGCACTGCGGTTAAAATATTTATTTGATTCTTAAAATGTCATTCTTTTGAAGCAGAAGAACTTTGTGTTTCTGATGTAATTCCTGTGGTTGCAATGAACAGCATATAAACAGGACTTTACCAAAAGTGACATTACATCCCTTTCTGGTAATGCTTGCATGCAGCATGGGAAAGTTAGCAGGTTTCCCAGGATTACCAGATTTACCAGCTTATCTTGGTCATGACAGAAAGATTAGATATAACTTTACATCGACATTTAGCAAGTGTTTCGATCACACTAGTCTCATGCTAACACTTTTATTTTACTTTACTTTTTACTGATGGACAATATTTATTTTATTTTTTCCTTTTCCAAAATATTTTTATTGGGTTAACCGCAGGGTTTTCTCGTTAACTAAACTAAAATTAAGTTAATGAAACATAAAATGATAAATGAAGTAAAATAAAATATTAATAAGAAACAAACTTATTTCAGTTAAATTACAATAAAATAAAGTGTTAGCATGAGACTAGTGTGATAGAAACACTTGTATGAACAGAAATAAAATATGTGTATACGTTTTATAACTAGAATAAAATTATATATATATACAGTGGGGGGAAAAAGTATTTAGTCAGCCACCAATTGTGCAAGTTCTCCCATGCAATACATCTCACTAACACAGATTTCTGCACAAACTGTCAGCGAGGGAACTGAGCAGTACTACCGTTACGGGTGGAAGTCGTCGTGAAGCTGCTGGTTTGGGGTGAAGAGCGGGTCGGAAACAACGCGTGTTTACGTGGATACTCGTCCGTGATTCTAACAATTTTGTGTGCATTTGGTCAAGAAGGCGCGAAAGAGATCTCAATTTGGTTCTCGCATAAGCTGTCTGAGCTGCAGCTTTTTGCGTGCGTGCGCACAGAAATGATCGATCAGCGCGCTAGTGCCGCTGACTGACTGCTTCACTTCAACTTTAAATGTAGCGGGACTAGGCATGGGCCGGTATGAGATTTTGACGGTATGATAACCTTAAGCAAAAATATCACGGTATCACGGTATTGTCGTTACAGCTCTAAAATGTGTTATTTTTAAATGAAACTTTTTTCCACTGAACACAATATATTTAGTTTTTGAGCAAAATACAGAATATTAGGAACAGTAGAATTTATTTTCTTGTTTGATTTGTTTCTTAAAAAGAAGAAAAATAAAGACTGACGTCTTTATTTAACCTAAATCTGTAATTGCGGTTATTTAATTTTAGTTATATAATTCATATACATATCATTTATATAATTTCATATAATTTAGTTATATAATTTCATATACATAATTTGATTGAATAATAACCCAATTTGAAGCAAAAACAGAATGTTCTGACTAGCTTTGTGAAATTATACTACATGCCAGCCAGTTGCCGATCGCGTAAATTCCAGGGGAAGCTTTTTAAGTTCGTCCATCCTACACACACGTGACTGACCGCTCGCTCGCACCAACAGGAGGAGAGTCGTGTTACTCTCTACACTGCACTCAACCTGAGGGATTCCTACACTTTCGGTCTTTGAGGAAACATGAAAAACAGCGCATACCGCAGGAACGGTAAATATGTGCGGTTTTTAAACCGTGACACTTTCAAATCGCGGTATACCTTGAAACTGGTAATCGGCCCATGCCTAGGCGGGACCATCTTCGATTTTTACTTCTCCCTCACACTCCATCATGCCAATAGCGCGAGGATATCATCACGTTCTCACGAGATCTCATCACCCCCCTATTAACTGCCATTATGCCACAGATGCTGTTACTTGAGCTAAACTTGTATTTAACCTGGAATGTTTTCCTGTACAGTATTCAGGACTGACCTCTGCGGTGTTGACGACGGCTCTCCAGGTGCCCAGGTTCTCACACCAGCAGTCCGTCCGTGAAATGTGCAGCTGGAGGTCGCTGTGCTCCTTCTCCATGGCGCAGATTTCCTCCTTCAGTAGTGACACAATCTACAAGAAAGGCATTTTCATGAGTTCCAGCGCATCAGAAGTCTGTCGTAGGTCTCTGACCCTTACTGGTGCTTCATCTAACTGGAGACAGCAGCTGCTGCTCTGAAGGAGAATGGAAACACTGACCCTGAGATCTCTGCCAGCACAGGAATAAAGAGACCCTCAGAGAACACAATGAGACCATGACAGAGAGAAATCGATTCCTGCCTCAGCTCATGGATCAAATCAAACCAAACACAGTACAGACTATGAACTCCAAAACTTCAGTAGTCAACACCAGTACTAGTGACAAATTACATAAATAAATAGTTGTTTCAGGAGTTAAGATTGCATTTATTTGATAAAAAACAAAGCAAAAACAGTAATAATGTGACATTTAAAATAACCGTTTTCTATTTTAATATATTTCAAGGCAAAGCTAAATGTTCAGCATCATTACTCCAGTCTTCAGTGTCACATGATCCTTTAGAAATCATTCTAATATGCTGATTTGCTGCTCAATAAACATTTCTGAACATGTTGAAAACAGTTGTGATGCTAAATATTTTTGTGGAAACCATGAGACATATTGCCACTTTTGATCAATTTAATGCATCCTTGCTGAATAAAAATATAGATTTCTTTAAAAAAATAAAATAAAATCTTCCTCACCCCAAACTTTTGAACGGTAGTTTATCTATAAGCAGTGTCTAGTATAGCGCAAAATAAAACTCCTAAAATCAATGTATTCTAATTCAAAAAGAACAAAACTGCAAACTGAAAACAGGTTGTTCAGACATCATTTATCAGTGTAGCTTCATCTACACCAGTAATATGTGGTTTTCAAAGGAAGTTCACACCAATATTTTCATCATGGCTGGCTTGGCCGTTTATATTCAGACCGCAGTGACCACAGGTTTGATCACAGTGACAGACCTGAGTCTGAGATAATGAGGGGGGGTGGGATCGTGCTTTTGAAGAACTGGTACTTTTGACACCCTATTAGAAAGTACTTCACATCCATTAGTACAGACATAACAATATAATATATATTTATGTGCTAACACAGAATAGTCTAAACTGAAACAAATATTCTCTATACCAATCTTTACTCGTTTATTTAGCAAATGAAAAATGAGTTCAAAGTTATGGAAAATAAAGTGCTATTAATTTGCACAGGACGAGCAGATACGAAACGTGTAGGGCGAGGGGAGATTTTCCACTAGTTAATCGATCACGGATGGTTTCATTATTTCAGGTGAATAAAAATATATATATATATAAGAGGATAAAAATAATAAAAGCAAAAATGTTTCTCTAAATATACTTGGGCGGCCCGTCCAAGTAAAGTCTATGTGTGGGAAACACTATAGTCTGATGCACAACCCCGGTTATCAGTCTTTATTTATTTATTATTATTTCAAATAAAAGGATAATATTTCACATTAATGGGGCTATAATTCTGGGTGTACCTTTTTATCAGGTCGCGGTGCATTCTGGATAGAGCCCAAGGCTTGGCGTTTGTACTCCAGTCTCTCGTACAGCTGGTGTAGTTTGGTGGCGGCGTAACTGGCCTGTTCGTTGATGCCTTTGCTGCCCTCATCCAGGGCCACATCCCCTCCTTCCATCACCTGACCCTAAACGCACAGAAATACAAGAGGAAAGTCACAGAAAATGGCGACGGAGTGATTGGATGTAGAAGCTAGGCTCATGTCGTGTAAAACTCACAGCGTAGTCTTTCTCCTCGCTGCTGGACTGTGAGCTGCTCCTTTGCTCCTCTCGTTTAATGAGCCGCTCGTACAGGTCGCTCACCAGGAAGGATGGGTAATAGCGCTCCTTCATGGTCTCGTACACGTCTCCCTGGATCCTGTGGAACACGTCTGTACCCTTGTTCCCCACCAACGTCTGCTGGATCTCTCTATAAAGAGGCTTCTCCACCGGGATCTCCCTGCTCTCCACAAAGAAGTTCTGGTAGATCTCTCCCACCAGCTGCGGCACTTCATTCTGCACAGAGGAAGAACAATCCTGACACAATCTTGTCTTGCTCATTAAGGGCATTCCTTTAAAATTCAATCTCACAGTTAGGTCATTAATTAATTTAACAAGAGATTAATTAAACAACAAAAAAATAAAACTATACACTTTGCATCGATAGCAAAAAATTGTACATTAAAATACTGTTTTAGGTTTTTTCGTAATTCCTATAAATTTCAATATAATACTTGTTTATATACAGTACTGTGCAAAAGTCTTAGGCCATTAGTATTTTTACCAACCAAAAAAATGGTTTTAAACCAGTTATTTCTATCTTTTGAAGAAACAGAAAAAACTGAGACAGACTAAATCCAGAAGAACACTGGCAATGTCTCCAAGATGCTTGAAGAAACCTACCTGCAAAGCTACAGTACTGTGAAAGGTTTTAGGCACTTTTGTAAAAATGCTGTAAAGTGAGGATGTTTTCAAAAATAATGTCATAAATAGATTTTATTTATCAATTAACTTATATTTACTAAATCAGTTCAACATTTGGTGTGACCACTCTTTGTGTTTAAAACAGCTTTTGCCCTAGTTGCACTTGCGCATAGTTTTAAATAAGAATCAGTGCATATTGAATTCAAAGAGTAAATACTACGCAGTGTTTTATTTTTCCTTTTTATTATTGAGTTCCTAAACTCATGTTAAAATGATTACGCTAATGTTAAAATGCCATTTTTATGTAATGCTTGAGTAAAACACTACCGTTCACTTTCAGAAGTTGTTGTAGGGGTGCTTTCTTAATAGAATCAGAATCAGAATGAGCTTTATTCACCACTTAAGTGTGCGCAAACACAAGGAATTCGTTGTGGTTTTACAGGAATTCTTGGTACATACATACATACATACAAATAACCATATACTGTATATATATATGACAAGATAGTTATAGAAGTTCACAGAACTGACTCTGAAAATGACTTCACTGAAAAACTGTTTCATCTGAGCATGTGGCACTTTAAGCATTATTGTATCGCATATCGAATATCGCATTATTTTATGAGTTATCGCATATCGCATTTTTCTTCAATATCGCACAGCCCTA
>NW_015505759.1:102770-122854 GCF_001515645.1 Sinocyclocheilus grahami | reverse complement strand
AATACAACATAGATGACATATCAAAGGATTAAACTGAGAAAATGAATAATTTTAAGGGAAAATTAAGTTGATTTTAAATTTCATGGCATCAACACATCTCAAAAAAGTTGGGACAAGGCCATGTTTACCACTGTGTGGCATCCCCTCTTCTTTTTATAACAGTCTGCAAACGTCTGGGGACTGAGGAGACAAGTTGCTCAAGTTTAGGAATAGGAATGTTGTCCCATTCTTGTCTAATACAGGCTTCTAGTTGCTCAACTGTCTTAGGTCTCCTTTGTCGCATCTTCCTCTTTATGATGCGCCAAATGTTTTCTATGTTTCTATCATGAACAGTGAGTGATCTGCCTGCTACAGTATTTTTCTCTGTGCATCCGTCTTCAACGTCTCTGGCCTCTATTTTCACATAAATGACATTTTGGAAAACGATTGCATTGCAACGCAGTTTGTGCAAGTCCAGAACAGAGATGAGTTGCAATAAGACAAAAAACAGCCAGTTGCCGATCGCGTAAATTCCAGGGGAAGCTTTTTAAGTTCGTCCATCCTACACACACGTGACTGACCGCTCGCTCGCACCAACAGGAGGAGAGTCGTGTTACTCTCTACACTGCACTCAACCTGAGGGATTCCTACACTTTCGGTCTTTGAGGAAACATGAAAAACAGCGCATACTGCAGGAACGGTAAATATGTGCGGTTTTTAAACCGTGACACTTTCAAATCGCGGTATACCTTGAAACTGGTAATCGGCCCATGCCTAGGCGGGACCATCTTCGATTTTTACTTCTCCCTCACACTCCATCATGCCAATAGCGCGAGGATATCATCACGTTCTCACGAGATCTCATCACCCCCCTATTAACTGCCATTATGCCACAGATGCTGTTACTTGAGCTAAACTTGTATTTAACCTGGAATGTTTTCCTGTACAGTATTCAGGACTGACCTCTGCGGTGTTGACGACGGCTCTCCAGGTGCCCAGGTTCTCACACCAGCAGTCCGTCCGTGAAATGTGCAGCTGGAGGTCGCTGTGCTCCTTCTCCATGGCGCAGATTTCCTCCTTCAGTAGTGACACAATCTACAAGAAAGGCATTTTCATGAGTTCCAGCGCATCAGAAGTCTGTCGTAGGTCTCTGACCCTTACTGGTGCTTCATCTAACTGGAGACAGCAGCTGCTGCTCTGAAGGAGAATGGAAACACTGACCCTGAGATCTCTGCCAGCACAGGAATAAAGAGACCCTCAGAGAACACAATGAGACCATGACAGAGAGAAATCGATTCCTGCCTCAGCTCATGGATCAAATCAAACCAAACACAGTACAGACTATGAACTCCAAAACTTCAGTAGTCAACACCAGTACTAGTGACAAATTACATAAATAAATAGTTGTTTCAGGAGTTAAGATTGCATTTATTTGATAAAAAACAAAGCAAAAACAGTAATAATGTGACATTTAAAATAACCGTTTTCTATTTTAATATATTTCAAGGCAAAGCTAAATGTTCAGCATCATTACTCCAGTCTTCAGTGTCACATGATCCTTTAGAAATCATTCTAATATGCTGATTTGCTGCTCAATAAACATTTCTGAACATGTTGAAAACAGTTGTGATGCTAAATATTTTTGTGGAAACCATGAGACATATTGCCACTTTTGATCAATTTAATGCATCCTTGCTGAATAAAAATATAGATTTCTTTAAAAAAATAAAATAAAATCTTCCTCACCCCAAACTTTTGAACGGTAGTTTATCTATAAGCAGTGTCTAGTATAGCGCAAAATAAAACTCCTAAAATCAATGTATTCTAATTCAAAAAGAACAAAACTGCAAACTGAAAACAGGTTGTTCAGACATCATTTATCAGTGTAGCTTCATCTACACCAGTAATATGTGGTTTTCAAAGGAAGTTCACACCAATATTTTCATCATGGCTGGCTTGGCCGTTTATATTCAGACCGCAGTGACCACAGGTTTGATCACAGTGACAGACCTGAGTCTGAGATAATGAGGGGGGGTGGGATCGTGCTTTTGAAGAACTGGTACTTTTGACACCCTATTAGAAAGTACTTCACATCCATTAGTACAGACATAACAATATAATATATATTTATGTGCTAACACAGAATAGTCTAAACTGAAACAAATATTCTCTATACCAATCTTTACTCGTTTATTTAGCAAATGAAAAATGAGTTCAAAGTTATGGAAAATAAAGTGCTATTAATTTGCACAGGACGAGCAGATACGAAACGTGTAGGGCGAGGGGAGATTTTCCACTAGTTAATCGATCACGGATGGTTTCATTATTTCAGGTGAATAAAAATATATATATATATAAGAGGATAAAAATAATAAAAGCAAAAATGTTTCTCTAAATATACTTGGGCGGCCCGTCCAAGTAAAGTCTATGTGTGGGAAACACTATAGTCTGATGCACAACCCCGGTTATCAGTCTTTATTTATTTATTATTATTTCAAATAAAAGGATAATATTTCACATTAATGGGGCTATAATTCTGGGTGTACCTTTTTATCAGGTCGCGGTGCATTCTGGATAGAGCCCAAGGCTTGGCGTTTGTACTCCAGTCTCTCGTACAGCTGGTGTAGTTTGGTGGCGGCGTAACTGGCCTGTTCGTTGATGCCTTTGCTGCCCTCATCCAGGGCCACATCCCCTCCTTCCATCACCTGACCCTAAACGCACAGAAATACAAGAGGAAAGTCACAGAAAATGGCGACGGAGTGATTGGATGTAGAAGCTAGGCTCATGTCGTGTAAAACTCACAGCGTAGTCTTTCTCCTCGCTGCTGGACTGTGAGCTGCTCCTTTGCTCCTCTCGTTTAATGAGCCGCTCGTACAGGTCGCTCACCAGGAAGGATGGGTAATAGCGCTCCTTCATGGTCTCGTACACGTCTCCCTGGATCCTGTGGAACACGTCTGTACCCTTGTTCCCCACCAACGTCTGCTGGATCTCTCTATAAAGAGGCTTCTCCACCGGGATCTCCCTGCTCTCCACAAAGAAGTTCTGGTAGATCTCTCCCACCAGCTGCGGCACTTCATTCTGCACAGAGGAAGAACAATCCTGACACAATCTTGTCTTGCTCATTAAGGGCATTCCTTTAAAATTCAATCTCACAGTTAGGTCATTAATTAATTTAACAAGAGATTAATTAAACAACAAAAAAATAAAACTATACACTTTGCATCGATAGCAAAAAATTGTACATTAAAATACTGTTTTAGGTTTTTTCGTAATTCCTATAAATTTCAATATAATACTTGTTTATATACAGTACTGTGCAAAAGTCTTAGGCCATTAGTATTTTTACCAACCAAAAAAATGGTTTTAAACCAGTTATTTCTATCTTTTGAAGAAACAGAAAAAACTGAGACAGACTAAATCAAGAAGAACACTGGCAATGCCTCCAAGATGCTTGAAGAAACCTACCTGCAAAGCTACAGTACTGTGAAAGGTTTTAGGCACTTTTGTAAAAATGCTGTAAAGTGAGGATGTTTTCAAAAATAATGTCATAAATAGATTTTATTTATCAATTAACTTATATTTACTAAATCAGTTCAACATTTGGTGTGACCACTCTTTGTGTTTAAAACAGCTTTTGCCCTAGTTGCACTTGCGCATAGTTTTAAATAAGAATCAGTGCATATTGAATTCAAAGAGTAAATACTACGCAGTGTTTTATTTTTCCTTTTTATTATTGAGTTCCTAAACTCATGTTAAAATGATTACGCTAATGTTAAAATGCCATTTTTATGTAATGCTTGAGTAAAACACTACCGTTCACTTTCAGAAGTTGTTGTAGGGGTGCTTTCTTAATAGAATCAGAATCAGAATGAGCTTTATTCACCACTTAAGTGTGCGCAAACACAAGGAATTCGTTGTGGTTTTACAGGAATTCTTGGTACATACATACATACATACAAATAACCATATACTGTATATATATATGACAAGATAGTTATAGAAGTTCACAGAACTGACTCTGAAAATGACTTCACTGAAAAAACTGTTTCATCTGAGCATGTGGCACTTTAAGCATTATTGTATCGCATATCGAATATCGCATTATTTTATGAGTTATCGCATATCACATTTTTCTTTAATATCGCACAGCCCTACTTAACGTGATTTACTGGATGGGAGGAGTGCTACAAATAATGTTTTGTTCACGCATCAACTGAAAACCGCATATTGTAGATCAATTCTTGGGATTTAACAATCGATATCGGTACATCCAAATGAAAATAGATTAAAATCGAGAAATCTGTATTTTACGATACTGACGATCATGTGCCTGACCACTTGAGCAGTGTGTTTCCAGGTTTGTACAGTAGTATCACAGAACTCACACCTCCACCATGAATAAATCACCATGCAAATGTATTTTTACAGACGTCCCCATGAGAAAGAATTATTGTCTGTCTCTTTTACTCGTCTGCTGACAGAGCTTCAGCTCAAGGTCTTGATGTTCTGCTGACCTTGTTGGCGCTCTTGAGCATCTCCACCAGCTCCCAAAAGCTAATCAGAGCCCTCTTATCCACGCGCTCCATGTAGACACGGAAATGCCCGCGGTACACTGCATTTGACATGATCTCCTCAAACTGAAGTATCTGTGAGAGGACAAGAAACAAATGAAGCAGACGGTGTTATTATTAAAAACACTTGAAAACATGACACTGTAGAGGACACAAGTGGAGTTTCATCTCAAGAACGCTGGGTAATTTATCAGTATCACTGATGCCAGCTGACGAGGATGTTTCTTCTCTCCTTTTAAAGGGTTTCTACACTCCTTTATATTTTTTTCTTGATAGTCAAGGTTTCTCTCTGACCCTAAGAATTAAGGACATTTTTGCTATTGTACCATTAAGTAAATATATAGTAAATGTTGGCTAACCTCCACGTACTGGCAAGATTCACACCAAAGTAGCTGAAATCATTCTAATATGCCGATTTGCTGCTCAACAAACATTTCTTACTATTATCAATGCTGAAAACAGTTGTGCTGCTACATATTTTTGTGGTTTTTCAGGATACTTTGAAGAATAGAAAGCTCAAAAGAATAACATTTATTAGCAATTAATAAATGTCTTTACTGACTCACTTTTGATCAATTTATTACATCTTTGTTCAATGAAAATATTAATTTCTTTTAAAAAACAAAAACATTAATAATAATAGTAGCTTACTGGTCAAACTTTTTAATTGGTAGTGTAGGTCAGTGTTATTTTTTTACTCGAGTATTTATTTACTTATTTAGTTAAATTGTTTTAGTTAAATTAGTATTAGTTTTTGTCATTTGTAAACGTTAAATATATGTCTATATAGTTTTATTCATTTGAGTTTTTAGTTTATTTTAGTACATAAAATACTATCTACTAAGTACATAGTACTTTAGTACATGAAAAATATAATTTTTTTTAATGGTTTTAATTAGGGATGCACAGATACCACTTTTTCCAGTACTCGTCCGATACCGATACTTTTCTTTTTTTTTTACTTGCCGATACCGAGTACTGATACCGATATTTTTATTGCATTTGTAAAATTTTTAAATATTGGGTACAGAAACCAAAAGAGCATGCATAATGTTAGTTCGTTAACTTAATTTATCAAATAGATACAGTCAAACCAAAATCTATTCAGACACCTTCAACATTTCTCACATTATCACAATTTATTCGCTATAGTTTAGAAAATGGTAATAAAATATGACAAGAACTCAAAGTTAAATTATGTCAGAACAAATTCAGCTTGATAATGCTAGATAACTTTTATAGAAAGGTATGTAATGGATTACAATCAACCAAAAATAACTCAGACAGCTGTTAGTATTACAGTATTTACACAACTATCAATACTTAATTGGGCAACCCTTAGCCTTAATGACAGCCTGTAGTCTCCTGGGCATGCTGTCACCCAGCTTCATGAAAACCTCAACTTCAGTTTTTTTCCCAGACTTGGTCTGAATCATTTTTGGTCCCAAATTCGTATTAGTTTTACTGGTAGTCCACTATGTGAAGAATTTTTGGGTATAATTTGTCACAGTTTACTTTATTTTGCTATCCTCACTTACATAAATGAACTATAGTGTCCTGCACCCACTAGTAAAAAAATATCAAAAATGATATCTGGTCTCTGAATACTTTTTGGTTTGACTGTATATCCTTCGGTTATTTTCACACTTAATTATGTATTTTTCAAGTTTTTGTTTCTTTCACTGATCTTTTTTTTTTTTTTTTTTGCTCTATGGTACATAATCTTTCATTTAATAGCATTAGAGCTGCTCCATTGCAGCGGCTTAGTCCTGTAATCACGCGCTTTGCTGTAATAATGCTGGGAACCACTCGTATAATCGCTCAACCCACTCAGCGTGCTTTGCTTATCAGCTCGCACACGTCAGCTATACAGGTGTTAATACTGAATTTTAACATTCATTGCATACATATACTTCGTAGACATCCTTAATCTCTAATAACCATTCTGCTGTCTGTTGTCGGTGTTTCTTTGTCTGAATAAGGCACTTATCACATGTTGTGTGTTATCGGCGCTTGGTATCGGGGCATTTTAACGAGTACGAGTACAGGAGCTCAGTATCGGGCCCGATACCAATACTGGTGCATCCCTAGTTTTAATTTTAGTTTCAGTTAACTAGAACAACCCTGGTGTAAGTCTGAATAAAAACCTGTTCTCTATTCTGAACACTAGTAAATGTGGTTGGACTATAACCATGACAATTTCTAAATAACCCATTTTTGCAGTTAATAGTCTGGGGAAGGAGCTTTGCATCAAAAGAACGCAAAGAAAATCCTTTCTTTCCAGGAAGCATCATGCAGTAATGTTTTAA
This sequence comes from Sinocyclocheilus grahami, assembly GCF_001515645.1. Taxonomy (NCBI): domain Eukaryota; kingdom Metazoa; phylum Chordata; class Actinopteri; order Cypriniformes; family Cyprinidae; genus Sinocyclocheilus; species Sinocyclocheilus grahami. The sequence continues at coordinate 115,995 of NW_015505759.1, read as the reverse complement.
GCTTTACACACTGAGGTTCCCGTGTTCTTCTAAGCAGGCTTTCAGAGCAGGAGATTCGGCCTGTTAGTGTTTGAAATAGTGCTGTGCACTTTGACCAAAAATCTGAATCAGTTTCACGGTTTATCACGTGTTTTTCCCTGACTGTGCCTTTATATGAAACAGAATGCATGAAACAGATGTTGAACCACTGCATTTTAATCACTACCAAACAAAGATGCTACATGTAGCTTGAGTAGTTGTTGATTTAAATTAGATTGTACAATTTCACAATGTAAAGCTTTGTGAAATTATGCTACACAAAACAGAAACAGCAGGTTCCCTGGTTACCGCTGTAAACAAAGCTGCGCGTAAAAATACTGATTTAATATGAATTCTAGAGACGAGCTGAAAAGAAAATACCATCTAAACTTTTCATTCATATAAACCCCCACACCCAATTCAATATCTAGGATTTTCATCCAATATTTCGCACATCGTGAACAGTGAGCTGCTCTGTATGGTTCAGTATTTTATGCTCTTTTATCATAATTGTTTTGTTTTTATTGAGCCATTATTCTGGCATTACATGGTTTACCGATTCACATCGCTTTGATCCCAGTATTTACCCACCTAGTGGAAGTTTGTCATCGGAAGAGGCAAGGGTGAGTTATGAACGCATAATATGACCAAGAGGCAACCTTCCGGTTTCTCTCTTGAAACCGACACGAAACTGACTTAAACTGTAATTCATCGACTGGCCGCTAGAGACTGGCTCCAAAAGGGACAAGTGTTAAAATGCCCAACTTTACAGCAGAAAAAAGTATGTTTACAGCCTGGTACAAAAAGTGGTTTTGGTCTATATAGCTAATTTTGCCCGTCATGACAACTGTGAGGGGGGCGAATTTTTTTTTATAACTCATCAATTTAAATTATATTACGCCTTAAAGTTCTGCATAATTAAGGGCGTGGCCACTTGAGTGACAGGTGGATTGCTGCAAGCGTCATCCTTCCGGTCTCTCTCTTGAAACCAACACGGAAGTGACTTAAACTGCAATTCATCGACTGGCCGCTAGAGACTGGTTCCAAAAGGGAGTCAATCCCATAGAGCCCCCATGTTAAAATGCCCAACTTTACAGCAGAAAAAAGTATGTTTACAGCCTGGTACAAAAAGTGGTTTTGGTCTATATAGCTAATTTTGCCCGTCATGACAACTGTGAGGGGGGCGAATTTTTTTTTATAACTCATCAATTTAAATTATATTACGCCTTAAAGTTCTGCATAATTAAGGGCGTGGCCACTTGAGTGACAGGTGGATTGCTGCTGCTGTCACCACCGTCGAGCTATAGGCGGGCGTGGTTTCAGCAACCAGCTCCACCCTCATCCCACCTCTTTGGCCATTTTCGAATATCCAGGTGTGGCACGCTGCCAAGATGGTGACGGCCGACTCCGCCCACTTTAGGCTTCAAAAATGCTCTTCTGAAACCTATGTGTGACGTCACGGACACTACATCCATGTTTTTATAAAGTCTATGAATATGACTTCCATATGAGCTAGTGATGGGAAAAACAAACATTTTTGAAGCTTTGAATCAATTGAACCAATTGCAAAATGATTCACTGTTTCGAAGAGCTTGAAACACTAGAGCCCTGCACAGGTCTCAAATCTAGGCCTTAGCCCGGCCCTTGTCCGACTGGAGCCCTTGTCTTCGCTCTCGCTCTCTTGCCCATTGCACAGATGCTGTTGCAGCCATTAAAATAGTTCCATTTTGTTTTTAATGGCAAAGTGGTTATATTTCTTTTCATTTCTTTATTAAGTTAATTTAAGAATGTTTTGAAACAGTTATGACATAATGAAACCTCGTTTACTGAAATCACATGACTTTGGCAGTTTGATGTTTTGAAACAAATGAAGTTTTAAAGCTTCACGAAGCTGTGTTTTAAAGGCCCTGTCCTAAATCACAGCCTAAACCCTCGCGGTCTTCCTCGGAGTCCACACTTTTGTGACGTAATGCCGCTTTGACTGTCAGGTAGAAGTCTGCTACGGAGCTCGCCTCAGTGTGGGCTCGGCAGAAGAGTGCATCGAGGGCGCATAGTGGCCGCAAAGGGGGCGAGCACAATGAACACAAATAAACTTGATTATTTTGCACTCCTGATATAAAGAAATTACTGTCACTGCAACTGAGTTTTATCATAACAGTGTTCAAATATCGAAGCTGGAGTCTAATCTTTCTAATGATACACAGTTTGTTCAGATCAAGTAAGAGTGTGGTGTTTTAACGTGCTGTGAATGTGAAACGACAATAATCTGAGGCCGCCGGCGATCTTTGCAAGTTAAGTTAACTGTTAACTCTCAATTCATGATGCTGTCTACATTGCTTAGGCACTTGCATCGGTATGCCAGTTTTTTAAAAATACATACCGGTTGCGTAATTCAAACCAGTTTACCGTTTAAACCGGTATATCGCCCAGCACTAGTATGAAACCAAACACGCTCTGAGAGCCACATGACAGTGTGCTGCTCTCAGCTGGATCATTAGGGACATTCAGAGACAGGCCTGTCTGTGTGGGACGAGACAGTCTAGAGCTACTGAGACAACAACAACATGTCATAGGACTGAATTCAGGTAGAGAAGGGGCTTCCTGTCATAACATGCTTCTACACTGATCATGGAGAGATGGAAGGAGACACAGAAAGACAGAAAATGTTACTCCATTATATCAGGGCTCGGCAGTGCGAGCGTTTCGCTAAAAACAGATGTGTGTGAACTGTAAAATGCATGTAAAAAGTCATAAATTATTAAATTGCATAAACATCTTAATTCTAAGATTTAAAAAAACAGTATTCACGAAACAGCCTAATGTAAAAAAAATGTGCGCTGCACATTCAAAGTAGAAACGTGGTGCTATTGCTCTTTCTACAGGCTGTTCGCAATCAATGAATATCACACATTTATGCACAGTGATTGCTTATGATTTACTACAATGTTTACTTTATGGTGTTTATATGGTAATAATCTTGTAGATGGTTGTAAGATCTCATATTTGAATAATAAAGCATATGCATTTCAAAATAAGAGTCTCTGTGCATTTCGGGCTTGTTCATAATTAAAAGTCCTCAGCACAATGATATGTGATCTGTAATCTGTCTATTACAGCTAAATAGATAAATATTTACAGAAATATATATTTTTTTAAAACTAGTGTATTTTTTGTATTGTAATAAACTCGCATGGTCATGTGCAATGGCTGCATAAATGTAATTATGTCAACTATGGGACTATGCAATTTTTGATTTCGTATTGGCTTAGATATGGCGTTTCTGTGACTGTAATTTCTTCCTGTACCCTTTGGCCCTGTGGACCGTCCCCTTCATCCTGGGCTCCGTCCTCCTGCTGCTCATAGTTCGGACCCCCGAGGAGCCGGATCCGCTTCTCACACCGCTTCTTTGCCACTGTGAGCTGGTTAATGTAACGCTTCATGTTTCTGGCACGTAACAGGTCAGCCTTCAGAGCGGCTGCCTCTTTCCCTTTACTGTCTACAGAGAGAGAGAGAGAGAGAGAGAGAGAGAGAGAGAGAGAGAATTCATATGCAATCTCGCAGGAATCAGCTGTGATAGATAACTTAGAGAAACCAGCTCTGATGTCGGGAGCTGATATGATGTAAATGGCTCACAGTGTGTACCAGGACCATTTCCTTCTGCTTCATCTGTGTCACCTTCACACAGAGATCAAACTAGACATCAAGCAAGTACACAAACAAATTTGTATTTGTTTTGTTTTATGTTCATTTAATGTTTATTATTAAATCAGTGTTTCAAACTATTCCTAAATTTCTCAAATTTTGAAAACAGGGTTGCAAAACTTGCAAACCCCATTTGCCAAATGCTTTCCTTGATCCAAATGCCAATGCACATAACAAAATAATAATAAATCATTGGACAGTTCATTGGACAGATGCAACCAATGCTCTTTCCACTGAATTTTAAGGCAAACAATATAAAAGACATTTATTTTACAGTTTTACAATAATAAACTAATTTAGTACTAAACATAATGTGCAATACAAATACCACCACTAAATAATTACCTAATATGTACATGCAGTTTATTAGTACTAGGTACTTTTTTATAGGTAGGCATCAGTTATTGACTTTCCATGGACTTTCCGTGTGAAGTTTGAATGGAAAGAGCCACCTGTGGCATTCACAGAGCTCAGAATGAGTCTGGAAATATGAGCAATCACAGCCAACCAGCATCCATCTCACAGCACGCTCTGTCTGCTGCTGGAAACCAGGGAGGACGGGAGAGACTTTTACACAAGCGTTCCCTGCTCTCCTTCCTTTAATAGCCAGGGGTCATTGTGCCATTTGCCGATTACAGTGCAGCAGGAGACGGAAAACATGATGACAAATAAACAGCCCCTTTCCTGACTCTCTGCAAGAACTAACATAACATAAATGCTTCCCACCGCGTGAATAAATTGAGCTTTAATTAATCCAGCACTGAAATGAAGGCACGATTAATTAACTTTATCTCCAATCAAAGATGTTCAGCAGTAAGCTTGCTCGTTTAGTCAAAGAAAACCGCCTCATAACCAGTTTATTAGCTGTATATGCTGTATTTGTAAAGCTGAAAACATATTAATGTCTAAACTCTTTACTCTCTAAAATCTTTAAAATATGTTCCTTAGTAAATGCAATGGAACATTCCATAAAATTATATGAAACAAAATAAATAAATAAATAAAAATGAATAAAAGAAATAAACAAACTTCTTCCTTAGTAAACACAATGGAACATAACATAACTTAGGAATGAATGAACAAACAAGCAATCAATGAACAAACAAACAATGAATGAATGAATGAACAAACCGAATGAATGAAATAAATAAAATAAATTAATAAAAAAATGAATGAACAAACAATGAACGAATGAATGAACAATAAATGAATGAACAAAAAAATGAACACAAACAATGAATGAACGAATGAACAAAAACGAATGAATGAATGAACAAACGAACGAATGAATGAAATAAATAAATAAAATAAATTAATAAAAAAAATGAATGAACAAACAATGAACGAATGAATGAACAAAAAAATGAACACAAACAATGAATGAACGAATGAACAAAAACAAATGAATGAATGAATGAACAAACGAACGAACGAATGAATGAACGAACAAAACTTCTTTAGTAAGCACAAATGGAACATCCCATAAAATTGTTGGAATAAATAAATAAAATAAATTAATAATAAACAAAATTAAACAATAAATAAATAGTTTATCAATACCTTCAAACTAACATTTGGTGGCAAACTAGTTACAGTAACACCTAAAGAGACTAAAAGTGCAAGTCAGTTGCCCAATCTGGAGAATAAACAAAGACATTTTTTTAATATATAATTTTTTTATTATTTATTTTATAAAATAAGTAAACCATATTTAACTTGTAAACCATATTTAACTTGCTTCCTGGGGTGGACAAACAAATTTTAAAAAGGTAAATCACCACCTTTTACTGATACTTTATTTAAAAAACGGAGTTATTTGGTAGAAAAGTGGCAAAAATTAATAATTCAGAAGAAATTACACTTGTTTTTTCTTTAGGTGTTGCTTTCCGAAAACACCTCATTTTTATCCCAGTAGTCTAGAGTTCCACTGAATACCAAAACATATTTAAAGTGGTTGGAGAGTATGATTTCTGTAAGTATCAGCTGATGTGTTTTATGGCTGCACAGTAAATGTCATCGCTGGCTACTACAGCCCACTGTCTGGAAGCAGAGCTGCTCGTGCACACACCGCACCAGCTTCACTGTAATTACCCATCAAAGAGCGGCACCCGGCTAGACGCAGGACACTACAGAAGCTCTTTTCAGGAAGAGCACAACAGCTTCAGAATAGCTCATGAAAGAGCAGAGCAAATAAGGTGCAGTATAACATCTTCAATTTAGCGTAATACCCTGGCTTGACTGCTGGCATATTTTTTTCTCTTAGACTGTCCATCACAAAGCTATTCTGACCATTAGACTCTATTAAAGGAAATTACAAAACATCAAAATGAAAATGGAGCGCACAAATTGAGTTTCCTTAAAGGGGTCATATGATGTTGCTAAAAAGAACATTATTTTGTGTATTTGGTGTAATGAAATGTGTTTATGCGGTTCAAAAAACACATTATTTTCCACAGACTGTACATTATCGTTTCTCCTCTATGCCCCGCTTTTCTGAAACGTGTCAATATTTACAAAGCTCATCGTTCTGAAAAGCGAGGTGCGCACTGATTGGCCAGCTATACAGCGCATTGTGATTGGTCAAATACCTCAAGCGTGTGACGGAAATGTTATGCCCTTACCATACGGTGATGCTGTATCCCGGCCGGAGCGACGAGACAAAAACATGAAAACGAGGAAACATGAAAACATGATAAACGAGGCATTTGTTGCATCCAGTGGGGACATAATTACGGATTATAATGACTTATACTGTCCTTTTACGAATTGTGTTGCATCGCGCCACATAAACATAAAACCATGTCTGCATTTGTGATCAGAGAAACGACAAACAACAAGCGCTACTCTACACTGCTCAAAACTCGCGTTTGAATCATCAGTGGCAAATCCTTTAAATATGAAAACGTACTTACAGACTGTGAGTCAGAACACCGGTATTGTAGTCTACTCTACCAGGATCAGGAAACAGTCCTCCATAAAATGTGCTGCACACATCTAAATATTTGGGTTGAACTGTTTTGGAACAGTGTTGTAAATACAACTTAACCACTGATTTCTAGTCGTGTCCTATTTGGAAGGACAAAACACCAAACAAAGTACTTTCGCTTAGCGTCTTCACAACATAGCGTCGGCAGCAACAATAAAGTTACGCCTTCTTTCTTTGCATGAACATTTTGGTGGCGTTATGCAAATCTTCCCACACAGTGACGTAGACTTGTGGGGCCGTGTCTAAACGAGGCGTTTTAGGAGGGCATAGACAAGTCTTAACTTTTATAAAGAATATCTCTTTGGGTTTGAGACTTTAGTCTTTGCAACTTTAGAGATCTTATCTATTCACGAACAGCTTGTAACACTCCAAAGAGAAAGGAAAACTTGAAATCGCATCATATGACCCCTTTAAAAGTTGATCATTCGAGTCAAATGAAGAAAAAGAGGAAGAAAGCAGCAACTCAGAGTTTTGTATTCCTAAATAATGAGAGATATGATTGACCGATGTGTTTGAAGGTCATTGTAGCGTCTGGACCAGTCAAACACACTATTTTTCATTTGATTTAGCAAATCAGTTATTCATTAGATTAACAAAACGTTCACAGACCCCTCACCCAATAAACATACTGGGTGCCAAGTTGTCTGTGAACAGGGCTTACCTTTCTGTCTCTTCAGCTGTGGGATACTGCTAATGGTGGTCGCCTGAATGATCTCCACAACTATCTGATACCTGCAGAAACACAAAATGACAGCAGAGTGATGAAATGAAGAATATGGACATACACAAGTTATTACATTTTCTTAAGAAAATCTGAGTGGGGTTTAAACACGCAAAAGAAAAAAAGCACTTCAAATGGTTGCTAGAGCATGTTGCTAGAGATTTTAGCATTTTGCTATGTAATTTTAAATCATATTATTATTATTAAATTGTAGGGTTACATATGAATGAATGTTTATTTATCAAGCCAGAAGGCCATCAGAGTAATTTTTTTCTTAGGTGTTTCTTTCTTGGTTGGTTGGTTCAATTAAAAAAGGCGTGAGCAATAGAAATTAAGAATTAACCATAAGTGTGAGCAATAGTGATGTTTGACTGGAAAATTAAAACTGGTATTTGTTGGTAAAACTTTCACATGATGGCACCATAAAACAGTACCATAAACATACAACACAACTACTGTATGTAAGCTGATTATATTCGTGCATGTTTTGCTTTTTGTGAAATGACATGAATTTATCCAGTGTTGTTATTTTTAACTAAAACTATTAAAAAACGTTTTTGGTAACTGAAATAAAGCTGAAATATATGAATATTAGATAAAAACTGAAAAATTTAAAAGGATGCCTTGGCAACGAACTGAAATAAATATGTTGACAACACTTTACAATAAGTTTCTATTAGTTAGAATCCATTAACGAACAATAAGAAATACATATGTTACAGTTTTTATTAATCTTTTTAACATTAGTTAATAAAAATACAACTAGTCATTGTTAGTTAATGTAACCTAGTACATTAAATATTAATAGATATAACTTCTGATTTTAATAATTAAATGTTATAATTAACATCAACTAATAAATGTTTTAGAAGTATTTTTATTGTTAGTTCATGTTTACTAATGTGAACAAATGCAGTCATATCGAAAAATTTTACCTAAAAGTTTAAGTTCACATACTAAAAATGCTAACATTTAAAGTTAAAGCTATGTAGAAATATAAAAAAAACACTATAATAGTATATAAGACATTTATCAAGTGCAGTCTTGTTATAAGCTTTTAAAGGGGTCATATGATGCTGCTAAAAAGAACATTATTTTGTGTATTTGGTGTAATGAAATGTGTTTATGCGGTTTAAGGTTCAAAAAACACATTATTTTCCACATACTGTACATTATTGTTTCTCCTCTATGCCCCGCCTTTCTGAAACGCGCCGATTTTTACAAAGCTCATCGTTCAGAAAAGCGAGGTGTGCTCTGATTGGCCAGCTATTCAGTGCATTGTGATTGGCCGAATACCTCAAGCATTCGACGGAAATGTTACGCCCCTTACCATATTGTGATGCCCTGTCCGGCCGGAGCGTAACATAAAACCATGTCTGCATTTGTGACCGGAGAAATGACAAACAACAAGTGCTTGCTTTCACAACGAAAAAGCGTTACACACTGCGGGCTAGAGTGAGCAGAGGCCGGAGGCCTAGAGTATGCGGAGGCCGGCTTGAGTGAGCACAGGCGGCGGGCTTGGGAACGATCGACAGCGAAGTTGATGTATTTCCTCAGCGACCAGCACGGATCAGCTCCAGGCATGACGAAGGCCTCTTTTGGAAGGCCATCCAAAGTAGTTTCACTTTCACAATGAAACACAGCGTCTTCACGACATGGCGGCAGTGGGCAACAAAAATACTACAGCGAGAATCAAAGTTACGCCTTCTTTCTTTGCGTGAACATTTGGGCGGCGTTATGCAAATCTTCCCACATTGTGACGTAGACATGTGGGGGCGTGTTAGAACGAGCCGTTTTAGGCAGGCGTGGTTGACTTAACTTTTATAAAGAATATCTCTTTGGATTTGAGACTTTAGTCTTTGCAACTTTACAGATCTTCTTTATTCACCAAGAGCTTGTAACACTCCAAAGAGAAAGGAAAAATTGAAATCGCATCATATGACCCCTTTAAGATCGAGTGTAAACTGATTAACTAAACAGTCTGTATAAAGCCTCACATTATAAATCATCTCAATTTAGTTTGTACCCATACTGTGCACTTTAAACAAAGAAATCTTGAACCAAAGTAAACTGATTAACTAAATATCAAGTCTGCGTAAACAATTCTGTTGATTAAAAATGATCCTCCAAACGTCGACCAAGAGGCAAGGACATTTTCCTTTAAATTCAGACTGTCTGTAGTATAAAATCACTTCCACTAACACGTCTCAGCTATTGAATAATGAGAGTTTCATTGATAAATTCCTCTGAGGAATAATACTCTCAAAATTAATGAAACGGATCCTTTCGATATTAAGAAATACTGAATATTTATTACACACTTTCTGCTCTCACAGCCCCTGATGAGAGAGGACGTGATTGAGAGTACGACTGCATGAAATACAAGTAATTTGAGAACATTGCCACAAGTAGCTGGTGCCAAATGAGAGTATTATTATTAAGACGATATGGAGGGTGACCTTCAAAATTGACATGTCACAACATGAGAGTTTGTGATATTTATGGAAATTTGGGCAAATGTCATGCTGCCTTCGTTTAACACCTGAATTTATGAGATGAACGTAATGCCTTAATTATAAGTGGAAATCTCTGGATTGTGTCAATTAAACAATCATAGTGGAAGCAAATTGATAGTGGTTATAGTTAAGTTGAGATTGTGAATGTTAAAGGAATAGTTCAGCAATGAACATTTACTAAAAATATACTCACGCTCAGGCCACCCAAGATGTAGGTGAGTTTGTTTCTTCATGGGAAAAGATTTGGAGAAAGTGTTTTATTTATTACATCACTTGCTCACCAATGGAGAGTCCAAACAGCTGATAAAAACATCACAGTAAACCACAAGCAATCCACACCACATCAGTCTATCAATTAACGAAGCAAAAAACTGCGTAAAATAAGAGTCCTCTATCCATAATTTAGCTTTCTCTAGTAAAAAAGTCATCTTGTCTGAATCAGGAGAGAAATATGCACAGATCAAGCACAATGGGTGGATTTTGATGTGAGAGGACAACAGGAGATGGACTTTTTCACTGAAGGAAGCGTTATTATGGATAATGAACGGTTTATAATGATTTTATCAGCTGTTTGGACTCTGAATCGGTTCCAATGGGGGGGGGGGGATAAATATACATCTTGAATGGCCTGAGGGTGCAAATTTAAATTTTAGGTAAACTATTCCTAATAGTTAAGCAATTTAGTTTGTATGTATTTTGTGGTCTGATAAAAAGCCAGTTTATCTGGCAGCAGATTTGCAGACTGAATTAAATGTCCCATCAATCCCAGTAAAAGCATAAGAATCATAAAATACACAAAACATCAAATACAAACCTGAAGCAGATAATTTTCTGTTCATTTAGATGTATAGGGCTAAAACTCTTTGCTAGGACTTGAAAAGAGAACAAAAAGACTGCCCAGTTGATAATTTTATCAAAATCACTTTACATTGCAATTTCGAATTGCAAACACTTAAACAGGAACTTTTCAGGAAGATTTGAAGGCAGCATCACATTTACCCATCCTATTGGCTTTTACACTAATTCAATTTCCATAAAGCTGCTTTCAGAGCTCTAATCTTTAAGCTTCCTTTCTCTGCTTCTTCGAAACTAAATCAAACACAACTCAAGCTGTTTTACGGTCTCTGGCGAGATCAGAAACCTGTGCGTTTAATTGTGTCTCGTTACCTGACCTCAGGTTTCTTCCTGGTGTGAAATGCGATGGTCAAACTATAGATGCTGAATTTCCTCAACACAACAAACGTCCTTTTCCTTTCAGCTTTCAAACAAAGACTGTTTAACCCCTTGTGCATATCTAATAGGAGCCCATTTAAAAAAAAACACCCTCTTTGGCTGATGAGATGTTCAGTGTTTAGACTTAAAGTGCCAATGCGACTAAAGAAAAGCCCAAGAGGCTTATAGTTGTCATGGAAACAAAGGTCTCAGGTAAACTGTAGAGTTGACAGACCACTAGCTTCTGGCTGTTATTAAAGGTGACAGAACAGATATCATCTCTTTTAATAATAATACCACATCACAGAGTTAATCAGAAACATTTCCACAAGCGGGTTAAGATATTTAGGATCATTCTTCAAAACAGATGCCGTCTGCATCCTACATTTACATTTAATCCTTTAGCAGACACTTTTATCCAAAGAGACTTAAAATTGAGGAACACAAAAAGCGTTTCGTCACAGGAAGTGCTCGTAATACAAAGCATCCTCATTAACATATGTAAATAATGACTATTTAAAGGGGTCATATGATGCAATTTCAATTTTTCCTTTCTCTTTGGAGTGTTACAAGCTCTTGGTGCATAAAGAAGATCTGTAAAGTTGCAAAGACTAAAGTCTCAAATCCAAAGAGATATAATTACTTTTTAACAACATCATATGACCCCTTTAATGTTTAATGTGGTACTTAATGTGCTAATTAATATTTTTCTAAACAAATTAAAAATCCAGCAGCTTTTTAAATAATAGTAAAAAATAATCAGAATTTTTTTTAAATATAAATTAAATCTAAATTGTAAAAATATAAATGAAAATATAAATTAATATACATATTATTTATATTACTATATTAATATAAATGAAATCCAAATTGTAATTGATTACTGTGTTTTTGATCAAATAAATGCAACCTTAGTAAGCATTAAATGCTTATTTTGAAAACATAAAAAAATCATGTCTGTCTGTACAGACACATAGATAGACAGACAGAGACAGAATTCTCTTGAACACAACGCAAGTAACAGCTAAATGAACTTTGAAACTGTCAACTCTGTTACTTTTTCTGAAGGCATCCTTATATCCCAATATATACACAAGTATTAATTTAGCATAAGCTAAACTTTAGTATATTATTCAAGCTCAGAATTGTAGAGCTATAACAGTAGGCATTTGTGCCAACTTTTCTTCTTAATTGAATAATATGTTTTCTCCTCCTAGCACAATCTGTCTACAAACACTGAGAGTATAACTTTCCTTTTCGAAGATTAATGTTACAGCTTTTCCATAATGGCTGGCATTGAACAATAGGCAGATGGCTTTTTCCTCCAAGCCCTATTTCCTATGGAGGTTTCAAAGACTTTTCTTACCATTGTAAATTGCAGGCTTCTCTACAGCTTTTGAAAAGCAGTAGCCTTTGCGATAACTACTAAAAAGCACTACAACTAAACCCCAACACATTGAAAAGGTCTATCTTTATAATGCCTGTCAAGAAAACACACTATAATCACAATGCTTTTATTTCAGAACGCCAGAGTCTGTCTATTCCTGCCTGTCGCCCCCAATCCATCTCCATCCTTTACTCCTGCGGATCAATACGGCTGAAAAGTTTCTCAGAGTCTTTAATTGTCACTGTCTCACGACTCACGGATAATTCATCCAGAGCTGAACTCTGGCGGAACAAACCTTAAATGACAAATGTCCCCTCCGATACGACCTGATACCGCAAGCTGAAAAGCAACGACAAATGACAGTGTAGACTTCCAGTTCACCTTTTTAAAGAGTGATTTGTCTGAACGAAAGTAGCAGAAATTGCTTTCCAACAGAACTATTTTTATACGTAAATAAATTGTTTTGGATGTGGTGAAATAGCCAAAATCCAGACAGATTTAGTGAGTCATCCGCTAACTCTGACTCAAGATAACACAATAATATTAATCAATAACCTATTAAATCACTGACAAAAAAGCTGACCGCAGAGCCAGACCAGTATTACAGGCATGTTCACATTAGGGTTGTACCGGTTTTAAATAGTATCGTGTATCGACGATAGCAGATGTCTTTGTCGATAGTC
>NW_015505759.1:100631-102166 GCF_001515645.1 Sinocyclocheilus grahami | reverse complement strand
TAGTTTATCAGTATGTTTGAAAGTATATTATTTAGATTCGTGGTGATTCCATAGGCTTCCTCTCTCGCGCGAGCGAGTTAAAACACCAAATAGTTATGAAATAGCCTATGACAAGTACAAAGAGTCTCTCTCTTGCCCCCACCCACCCATGCACAACAATATCGTCTTGCATGATGCAGAAAATGCAGACAGAATCGCAAAATGCAGTCATAAAGATGGAATTTACTGTGCGATTTTTCACCCATGTTTTAATTTAATCTGTAAACCTCAGTTGTGCACTTTCTTTGCAAAAAAAATGAAAGAAATTGTTCGGACTTCTGTTTAAAAGGTTTACTGTTAATGCATTAATTTTAAAAAATGCATTTTTGTTACCTGAAATAAAATAAACATTTAAATAAATTTTATTTTTTTTCCAGCTAGAAGCCAAGGCACTTTAATTTAGTTTCTTTAACTTCATGTTCACTCCATACAGTGGGTACGGAAAGTATTCAGACCCCCTTCAATTTTTCACTCTTTGTTATATTGCAGCCATTTGCTAAAATCATTTAAGTTAATTTTTTTTCCTCATTAATGTACACACAGCACCCCATATTGACAGAAAAACACAGAATTGTTGACATTTTTGCAGATTTATTAAAAAAGAAAAACTGAAATATCACATGGTCCTAAGTATTCAGACCCTTTGCTGTGACACTCATATATTTAACTCAGGTGCTGTCCATTTCTTCTGATCATTCTTGAGATGGTTCTACACCTTCATTTGAGTCCAGCTGTGTTTGATTATACTGACTGGACTTGATTAGGAAAGCCACACACCTGTCTATATAAGACCTTACAGCTCACAGTGCATGTCAGAGCAAATGAGAATCATAAAGTCAAAGGAACTGCCTGAAGAGCTCAGAGACAGAATTGTGGCAAGGCACAGATCTGGCCAAGGCTACAAAAAAAATTCTGCTGCACTTAAGGTTCCTAAGAGCACAGTGGCCTCCATAATCCTTAAATGGAAGAAGTTTGGGACGACCAGAACCCTTCCTAGAGATGGCCGTCCGGCCAAACTGAGCTATCAGGGGAGAAAAGCCTTGGTGAGAGATGTAAAGAAAAACCCAAAGATCACTGTGGCTGAGCTCCAGAGATGCAGTCGGGAGATGGGAGAAAGTTGTAGAAAGTCAACCATCACTGCAGCCCTCCACCAGTCGGGGCTTTATGGCAGAGTGGCCCGACAAAAGCCTCTCCTCAGTGCAAGACACATGAAAAAACACCTGAAGGACTCCAAGATAGTGAGAAATAAGATTCTCTGGTCTGATGAGAACTTTTTGGCCTTAATTCTAAGCGGTATGTGTGGAGAAAACCAGACACTGCTCATCACCTGTCCAATACAGTCCCAACAGTGAAGCATGGTGGTGGCAGCATCATGCTGTGGGGGTGTTTTTCAGCTGCAGGGACAGGACGACTGGTTGCAATCGAGGGAAAGATGAATGCGGCCAAGCACAGGGATATCCTGGACGAAAACCTTCTCCAGACTGCTCAGGACCTCA
>NW_015505759.1:87428-100603 GCF_001515645.1 Sinocyclocheilus grahami | reverse complement strand
GTGTGGGTTTCCTAATCAAGTCCAATCAGTATAATCAAATACAGCTGGACTCAAATGAAGGTGTAGAACTATCTCAAGGATGATCAGAAGAAATGGACAGCACCTGAGTTAAATATATGAGTGTCACAGCAAAGGGTCTGAATACTTAGGACCATGTGATATTTCAGTTTTTCTTTTTTAATAAATCTGCAAAAATGTCAACAATTCTGTGTTTTTCTGTCAATATGGGGTGCTGTGTGTACATTAATGAGGAAAAAAAATAACTTAAATGATTTTAGCAAATGGCTGCAATATAACAGAGTGAAAAATTTAAGGGGGTCTGAATACTTTCCGTACCCACTGTATATATAAAAGCTTTTCAAAATGGCAAGAAAATATGCAACAAAATTACCAAAACGTTAAAATGAAAAAAAAATATATATATATATAAGACTCAAATATTAATAAAAACTATAATAGTATCTCAATGATACTAAAATGCATTCATCTAATTACCACTATTTTTGATCAAATACATTTTAAAAAAAGTATTAAATCCTAAAATACAGAAGAAAAAATAAATAAATAAATGAAAAACACTTTTTGTAGGGCACTATTGTTACAATTTTAATAAATGAAAGTTTTTGTGAATTCAAATGAACAGACATCCTTTTTGATTATTAAAATTTAATGAAACCATTAAAATGGAAAACATGGATTTTGGGGGGGAAAAACTGATTTCAATGGGTCCTAAAAATCCCTAAGCCTACATATTAGCAATAACAGAACGCACCACTAAATGAATGCAGAATGATGGTAGATATGGCACTGATGGGCCGCTGCGTGTTTTCGTACCTGAGCTGTTTGAGGAACTGTATGTCAGAGCTGCTGCTGATGAGTTTGATGAACTCCTCGTAGGACGGCGCGTACGTGTACGCTTTCTTATGATGCTCATTCACCTGCTCTCGGTGCTCTAACTGAGCTAGCAGCATGCGGTTAATGTAGTCCGGATCACTCAACACGTCCACCAACGGCTTTAGCACTACAAAGAGAGAGAGATAGAGAGAACAAGTTAATAGCTTTGTGCCAAACCCAGTGAGCTGACAACCTCAACATGCACAATTATATTGCCTTCCACGCTTTGTAAACGACAAGCTACTCATAACTGAACTACAGTCAAGCAACCCTTTTAAAAAGGCAATTACTGTAGCTACACATGAAGTTACTCAGAAAAAGCAGCTGCATAAGCTTTCTAAATATATATCTATCCAAATATATTATTAATGTTTACCATCAAAGCATTTTACAAAAGCAAAATAAATAATTTGGGGTGATAGCATTATATGAACATACATATTCAGACAACAACTAAAAAATAAATAATTTGAATATAATTCATTACAATATACATAACACAGTGCATCTAAATATATCACTTAAAAAAAGAAATTATAATATTAAATGAAAAAATATTTAAATTAATTTCAAAACAAAATAGAAAAAGATTCAAAATGAAGGAAATTTAAAAAAAAAATGAAAATGCAGTCATCTGCACATATGCTCAAATGAACTGATGAATCATTCAAATCAGATCATTTTACATAACACAGTGCATCTAAATATATCACTTAAAAAAAGAAATTATAATATTAAATGAAAAAATATTTAAATTAATTTCAAAACAAAATAGAAAAAGATTCAAAATGAAGGAAATTTAAAAAAAAAAATGAAAATGCAGTCATCTGCACATATGCTCAAATGAACTGATGAATCATTCAAATCAGATCATTTGCACTGTACTATGATGAACAAATGATTAATTAATAATCATCCTTCCCAAATCTATATACGAGAGCATGCATTTGATTATGTAAAATCAGTGAAAAACAAACATCTTGATTTGTTTGACAAAAGCAAAAGATCTCAATTAGGGTGACAGCATTGCATGAACATACATATTTAGACTAAATTCAACAAACAAGCAAACATAAAAAATGTCACTGCAATTTATATAACCAAGAAAAAAAAACAGAGTGCATCTAAATATTTCACTTAAAAAAAATAATTAAAAAAAAAACAATTTAAAATATTAAATTAAATATTTAAAAAAAATATTTAAATGGAAATCTCAAACAATAAAAAAAAGGAAATGAAGGAAACAATCACTCTAATTCATGAAAATGGAGCCATCCGCAAAGACACTCATTCAAATCATTTGAATCAATTCATTTGCCCTTAACTGTACAAACAAATCGATTCGGAGTCAAATTCTATTATGCATTTCACTTGAGGAGTGCTATTGAGATCAGATATGGAGATTCTGCCAATGCTGAACTTCAAATGACTCTTTTATCGAAGTTTCCTTTAAATTGAAATGCCTTAGAGAGTAGCTGCTTATGTACACTGCAAAAAGGCAGCTCATTACACTGTAAATAATGTTTTTACAAGAAAATACTATTTCAGTCTTTCTACTTTAAAATGTGATGTTTAATTCAGTGTGTTTCTTTGCAATTGTTTGTAACATTTACTAGCAAAGTAAATCCTACACCAAATAATTTTCAGTTGGTTTTGGAACAGAGCTAATTATTCTCAAAACCTCGTCACACTTTAGTCAGTCTCTCCTCCGTCACTCATTATGATGAGATCTCTACACCTCCTCAGGAGCTTGGTGACGTAGCGCTGATGAGGAACGCAGAGACGCAGCAGACGGAGCACGAGGCAGTGCCTCATTACTGCCAGACAGAGCCGGCGGATGACTTCTCGCCCTTTTTAAAAAAAAATGGTTTGACTGGCAACCTGCCAGTCTGAGACAACAGATGCAAACGCTTCCTCCAGTATAATCCCAGAACAGAGGAAAACGGGTTAGAAGTTAATCTGGCAGCTGCATCCTGAAGCTATAGGACATCTTTAATCTTTTAAAATGCAGTTATTTAGTTAATTCTCTAGTATATTCTCTCTGGTATACATTTTATCAGTTCATTCATTCCATGGGAATCAAAGCCATTACCTACTGCCATGCTCTATTATAGGAAGTTGGAATGTTGAATGAAAAGCAGCATTGAGTCATGGAAAGTTGCACAGATCTGGGAAAACCATAAGCTTCCAAAATTTGCTGACAATTTACTCACCCTCAGGTTACCCAAGATGTAGATGAGTTTGTTACTTCATGGGAACAGATTTGGAGAAATTTAGCATTATATCAGTTGCTCACAAATGGATCCTCTGCAGTGAATGGGTGCCGTCAGAATGAGAGTCCAAACTAGGGTTGTGCCGATAGACGATAGTATTGTCCTCGTCATCACATCGTCTGCTGATATAAAGTATTTCATTGCACTTTAACAAGTGATCTGAATGGCCTATATATATGTGCAATATTTGAACCGAGGCTTAACTAACTGAGTTTAATGCCACAGTTATGTTAGAATGCATCTCATTCTTGTCTCTGTGGCGGTGCGTCGGGCTCGTGGTCCGGAGCGCTGTATGACCGATATCCGTTTAATTTAACTTTACTCCAAATATATGAACTTGCCTGTTTTAAATACTTTATTTATTGTGTTCGTCTATGTCCAATATTTAGTGTTAAACTGTCGGTCTGTTGATGTTGCTAAAAAGAACATTATTTTGTGTATTTGGTGTAATGAAATGTGTTTATGCGGTTTAAGGTTCAAAAACACATTACATACTGTATATACAAATGGATCCTCTGCAGTGAATGGGTGCCGTCAGAATGAGAGTCCAAACTAGGGTTGTGCCGATAGACGATAGTATTGTCCTCGTCATCACATCGTCTGCTGATATAAAGTATTTCATTGCACTTTAACAAGTGATCTGAATGGCCTATATATGTGCAATATTTGAACCGAGGCTTAACTAACTGAGTTTAATGCCACAGTTATGTTAGAATGCATCTCATTCTTGTCTCTGTGGCGGTGCGTCGGGCTCGTGGTCCGGAGCGCTGTATGACCGATATCCATTTAATTTAACTTTACTCCAAATATATGAACTTGCCTGTTTTAAATACTTTATTTATTGTGTTCGTCTATGTCCAATATTTAGTGTTAAACTGTTGGTCTGTTGATGTTGCTAAAAAGAACATTATTTTGTGTATTTGGTGTAATGAAATGTGTTTATGCGGTTTAAGGTTCAAAAACACATTACATACTGTATATTATTGTTTCTTCTCTATGCCCCGCCTTTCTGAAACGCGTTGATTTTTACAAAGCTCATCGTTCAGAAAAGCGAGGTGTGCTCTGATTGGCCAGCTATCCAGTGCGTTGTGATTGGCTGAACACCTCAATAAGGAGCTTAAAATATCATCTTGTTGTGATGTTGGGTGCCAGAATCGACGAAATACAGTTAAACGCGATAAAATGAGCAGACTCTACAGAAACGATCGTCAAAAATGCTCACGTTTGCAGCGCACACTTATCAGAAAAGGTTCAATAAAGTATTGTCTTTTGTTGTTATGGGCACGTCTACAGGTGGTTGACTCTTAACTTTTATAAATAATATCGCTTTGGATTTGAGACTTTAGTCTTTGCAACTTTACAGATCTTCTTTATGCACCAAGAGCTTGTAACACTCCAAAGAGAAAGGAAAAATTGAAATCGCATCATATGACCCCATTAAAATAAATCCACTTTTGATTTTCAGCGATTAATGATTTTGCAAACCGACTGATAACTTCCGCGTGTTGTATCCAAATATATACGAACTAGCTGTTTTAAATATTTTTATAAATAATATGTTAGTTTATCAGTATGTTTGAAAGTATATTATTTAGATTAGGGGTGCTTCCATAGGCTCTCTCTCTCTCTCTCACGTGCGCGGTTTAAAACTCCAAATAAACACCACTACTAATCCACATGACTTCAGTCCATCAATTCTGTTAACTTATGACGCAAAACGTTGCGCGTTTGTATGATACAAATCCATCAAGGCGTTTAATTTTAAACTGTTGCTTTCAGCCAGTGAAAAAGTTCATCCTCTGTTGTCCTCCCACATCAAAATGCACCGACATATTTGTTTAGAAATGTTTTAGACTGTTTTCACTTGCAAACGGTTCTTGATCTGTGCTTATTTCTCTCCTGATTCAGATGAAACAACTTTTTCACTGGAGAAAGCAATATTGTGGATAGAGGACTCGTAATTTAGCCAAAAGCAACAGTTTGAAGTTAAAAACGTCTTGGTGGATTTGTTTCCAACAAACACACATATTTTCACTTCACAAATTAACAGAATTGATGAACTGGAGTCGTGTGGATTACTTGTGGATTATTGTGATGTTTTTATCAGCTGTTTGGACTCTCATTCTCACGGCACCCATTCACTGCAGAGCATCCATTGGTGAGCAAGTGATGTAATGCTACATTTCTCCAAATCTGTTGCCATGAAGAAACAAACTCATCTGCATCTTGGATGGCCTGAGGGTGAGTACATTTTCAGCAAATAAAAATGTTTGGGTGAACTATTCCAAATTTTTGGTAAAGGAAATTACTTAATCATTATGTGTAAGTGATGGGAGATTTCTGAGCACCCAAAATTCTTTAATATTGAGCAGTAATCCATCATTTCTCAGTATCACACTGACTGATCTAGGGGTGTAACGGAACATGTATTCGTCCTGAACCGTCATGGTACGGATGTCACGGTTCGGTTCATGCAGTCAGATGACGAATACAGTCAGTCATAGGCGATCAATCTAGAAGGGGGCGCTTGCAGTAATGCAACGCTAACCGTCACCACAGGAAAGAGCAGAAGAGACGATCTACGCACCAACCCAAAACAAGACCGGCGAGTTCAGACGCCACGCAAGAGCTCGAAGACCCGCCTGCTTGTTTTAAATCAGCAGTGTGGGAAAGTTTGGGGTTTTAGAGATCCACTGGTCGACCGGCTGTAAATCAGAACCGGTTTTTTGTTTTATTTTTGCCCAATCTCTATTCCGGAATTGCACACAAATTGCATTGCCATAATTTCCCAAAATGTAATGTGTCTAATTTTTATGAAGTCTGTAAAGAGGAGAAAGTACTGTACCAGGTAGAGCAAGCTCACTGTTTGCGATGTTTGAAATACAGGAAGACAAATATGTGAGGATTTATATGAATTAGGGCTGCGTAAAAAATATTGATATCTCGATATTAATCGATTCTCATTTTTACAGAACGATATCGATTCTTAAATCCCAAGAATCGATTATTCTAGCCTGTTTTCAGCTAATGGACGGAACATTGAAGGGTACTTCCCATACAATATATCGCAATAAGCATTGTGCTTTGGTACTTTAAATATGAAACAATGAAATCAAATTATGTCCATTGTATTAGGTAGTATTCAAACAATAAATGCCATTTTGGAGCTGTTTAATCTGGAATGACAGATCGCTGTAGCACCTCAGTACAACAGATGCAGCAGTGCGAGGCGCACGTGAACTGATCATCTCCTCCACATTAATACCAGTTTCAGCACAAAATAAACATGACTAAACATCCGAAGGTAAGTTAAAAGAAAAAATACAACTTTACAATCCATATCCTGTCTCATGTAATCGCTCAATCTGTGTTTCAGTCGTGCAAAAATGTCAATATAATGGCTTGTAAACAATATGTCACGTAACGTCACATTTACCTCAGAAAAACATATTCGGTGACCATAAACTCATTAGTCAGATAGAAAAATAAACTGTAGAGAGAGGCATTTTGCTAAATATATGCACCATATAACATATTCATTATAAATTTGACTGTTCTTCAATGTTTAATTTGTTTGAATAAATCCATCGGGTTTTTATGACAGCTACCATTATGTTTAGATTTTAAAAAAATGAATTGAAGTAGAAATGTTATTATGTAACTTTATTATTTTAAAAACTTCATTAAGTGTAATTTTAACAAATCAGTCAATTTTAACTCATCATACGCAGGGCAGGAGGATTGAGAAGGCTCAGCCTCAGCTTCTTCGCTCTCATCATCCATTTCCTGCTCTTCCTGGGCTGAACCCAGCAGAGCACTGGCCCCTGGATCAGATGATGTTAAAGAGAGAAAATCATCCTCCAGTGGCTGTCTCTCGCCCCCCGCCGATGAGCGCGAGAAGGAAAGCCCCTCTCTAAACTCATCGGCCAGGTCCACCTGAGATCGCCACGAGCTCATTCTCCTCCGTGCCTCAGCAGCGGAGGGTCCTGAACCGCGGGAAGCAGATGGCTGCCCCTCTTTACTTGAAAAGAGAGACAAACGAGAACGGAGTTTTTTCATTGGAAAAAACTCGCAATGCACGCAGATTGCCCCCTCGAGGACATCGCGTGCGTGCTCCTCGCCCAAACAAACAACACATAAATCGTGTGTGTCATCTGGTGTCAACTAGCGCTGACACGGATGCACACACCTTCTAAATGCTCTACTAGTGCTCGCCATAATAAATAGATAGCTCTTACTTTTTCCTTGAAAATGCACGCTTCAAACAGAACAGTCAATGAAGACGAAGAAGAGAATGATGTGTAGCTCCCGGCGCCGATTTATACTGGAGTCGCACCGGTAGTGACGTCATGGCTGTCGCCGGCCAACGAGTTGGTGTTTTTTCAATGTATGCTTCAGACACGGGTCACGACGAGGCGTTCCCCATAGCGACCCCTAGAGGACGCAGTGTCTCGTTCCCTACTCAGGGAACCATGGTTACATAAGTAACCTGAGACGTTTTTATGACAGCTACCATTATGTTTAGATTTTTAAAAAATGAATTGAAGTAGAAATGTTATTATGTAACTTTATTATTTTAAAAACTTCATTAAGTGTAATTTTAACAAATCAGTCAATTTTAACTAGGGTTGGGTATTGAAAACTGGTTCCATTTTAGAACCGGTTCCAAATTTCCAAGAAAAGGGTATTTGATAAGACGCGTGCATTTAGATTCTGCTTAACGATTCCTGCGTTCGCATTTTAATGTGATTAAAAACTATTTAAGTACAGGAACGGAAAGACGTTGTGCCCTGTTTACGTGCAGCGCACACGAAGCGCAAGCGCGAGCACAGAGAACAGAGGTCGCGGTACGGGTTCCCGGTTTGTGTCCGTTCTCGAACCGTTCCGTGTATTTCCATTGTAGAAAAGGTTGTTCCGAGCCGAAACTGACTTCTTTCATATTTGTCAACCAATATGCAGAAAACTACGTCAGTATATCATCATAAACACAGCTGTTTTTGTCTTACATGAACGTAAACAGATGAGAAAGAAAACACACATGTACAGTACTTTTAGATCTGCGTGTGTTCGGTGTTAGAGAGACAGCAGCAGCCTAATAAACGCGCTGCCTGTCATTAATGTTAATCAAAGAACAAAAGAAAATCATTCACCGATCTTGACTGAATACATTTAATAATTTTAATTGATTAATCTATATTTTACTTATGAAAAGAAAACTATGCAGTGTTTTTAAACTTTTAATTACAGTTTCTGTACCTGAAATTTTGACTGTTTACTTGTCTATAACACTTTAATATTTGGAATTTATATTAATCTAGTTGTTTTTGCTGTGGTATTTTTTTTTAAAGCATAGGCAAAATTCCTCTTGCAGTGTTCTGTAGGCTGCTGATTTTTGCTCGTGTTATTCAGCTGCAACAGAATGCTTTGTAAAAAGACGGGTTCCCGGTTTGTGTCCGTTCTCGAACCGTTCCGTGTATTTCCATTGTAGAAAAGGTTGTTCCGAGCCGAAACTGACTTCTTTCATATTTGTCGACCAATATGCAGAAAACTACGTCAGTATATCATCATAAACACAGCTGTTTTTGTCTTACATGAACGTAAACAGATGAGAAAGAAAACACACATGTACAGTACTTTTAGATCTGCGTGTGTTCGGTGTTAAAGAGACAGCAGCCTAATAAGCGCGCTGCCTGTCATTAATGTTAATCAAAGAACAAAAGAAAATCATTCACCGATCTTGACTGAATACATTTAATAATTTTAATTGATTAATCTATATTTTACTTATGAAAAGAAAACTATGCAGTGTTTTTAAACTTTTAATTACAGTTTCTGTACCTGAAATTTTGACTGTTTACTTGTCTATAACACTTTAATATTTGGAATTTATATTAATCTAGTTGTTTTTGCTGTGGTATTTTTTTTTAAAGCATAGGCAAAATTCCTCTTGCAGTGTTCTGTAGGCTGCTGATTTTTGCTCGTGTTATTCAGCTGCAACAGAATGCTTTGTAAAAAGACAGAATAAATGTTTGACATCTAAATGTTTGACTTAATTTTTTTTATATTGGATTTTTTATCTTATTGGAATCGAAACTAGGAATCGATAAGCAGAATCGGAATCGATAAAATTCAAACGATACCTAACCCTAATTTTGACCTTCAATATTACAGTAATGTAGTACCAACCGAATCTCATGTATATTTTACAGCATTGGTTGAGAGATTTTTTTTTCCTTGAGAAAATTTGGTATGTACTGTACCTGATATATATCCAAAATAATCGATATTGAATCGAACCGAATCAAATTGGTAATCGAATC
Organism: Sinocyclocheilus grahami; assembly: GCF_001515645.1. Lineage (NCBI taxonomy): Eukaryota > Metazoa > Chordata > Actinopteri > Cypriniformes > Cyprinidae > Sinocyclocheilus > Sinocyclocheilus grahami. The sequence goes on along the minus strand of NW_015505759.1, from coordinate 91,116 downwards.
GAATCGCAAGCTTGTGAATGAGAATCGAATCGAATCATGAAATTTGTGTCAAAATCCAGCCCTAATATGAATGTATCTCTGAGAGGAACTGACCGTCTCCAGAAATGCTTCGATGGCATTTTCTTTTCCTCTTACCTCCATATAATCCTGTAATCCTGTACATACAATTGTCGATTTGTATATTTTTATTCCTTAGTTACTTGTTCTATTTTTCTATTTTTTATTATCTGTGTTTTTGTTCTGTCACTGTCATTCTGTTACACTGTGGAGCTTCTGTCATGAAAACAAATTCCTCGTATGTGTAAACATACCTGGCAATAAAAACTCATTCTGATTCTGATTCTGATATAATGCCCAAGGAAACACTATCACTGCTGTTCCATAAGCGCCACCTGCTGTCATTTTCATTCAGTACGTCTGCCGTTTTATTTTGTGCAGGTGTCTTATGTAGTATAATTTCACAAATCAAAAGTTCTGTTTTTGCTTTAAATCTTGAAATTATACAATCTAATTCAAATCAAAAACAACTGCTCATGCTACATGTAGCATTACTGTCCGTTTAAAAAAAAACATTTCCTGTTGTACCAAACTTGTATCGAACCGTGACCACAAACCCGAGGTACGTACTGAACCGTGACTTCTGTGAACCGTTACACCCCAAGACTGATCTACCTGCAGTCATCACATCCTCAATCTCTCTCCAGCAGCCTGTCTTTCAGTCGCCTACAATAGATGTAATTAGTCATTTCATGGCAAATCAAAGACAATTACAATCACACATCTGGTGGTCATCGAAAATATCCTGAAATCAATTTCATGATTTGTAAAAAAAAAAAACCCCTGCAGTAGATGTTTCATGAGTTCTTACACAAGAGCAGCATTGTAAGAACACAGATGAGCATTGAACAGTCAATCAACTCCGTCCAATCCAAGAGATGTCAGTTTAGACACTGAAGCTCGAGCCAAAAACAAGATTCTCCCAAAATCTCATTCTCAAGTTATGAAACTGTCAGTGAATGAAAGCTTTGTGCTGTGAGAGGGGGATTTATCAGCGTGTAGAACATGAGCACCAAATCTCTGCATCTCATTTTGATTCATGAAAGCAAATTATTTCTACTTATCGAAGTCTTGTACTGCTTTCAGCCGTATTGAAGAAAGTTCTTCTTCATTAAACCACATCAGAGGAAAGTTATGACAAACAAAAGCTAATTTGTGTGTGAAAAATATTCCCAACAGCAGAGTTTTCTAGCAATTCAAAATAATTTATGTTGTTTAATACCGGTAATAAGATTAAATTATCATTTCTTCTGTCACCTATTATAGAGTGAGCATAACATCACGATATATTACAACGTATATTCAATGTATTCCTGTGAAGGCAAATGTGAATTTACATCAGAAACTTATTATCAATGTTGAAAACAGTTGTGCTGCTTAACATTTTTGTGAAAACTGTAATACTAATATTAATAATTAAAAAATCTATAAGTACTTTTAAGAGAAATAAATAGAAATATTTTGTAATATTTGAAATGTCTTTACTGTCACTTTTGTTCAATTTAATGCATTTCATGTGTGAATAAATGCATTTATTTATTTACAAACATATATAAGTGTGTGTGTGTGTGTGTGTGTGTGTATAGACAGACAGAGAGACAGACAGACAGATAGATAGAAAATAATATCACACAGTGTGCACCAGGTTCAGTGAGAGTCACCTTTAGTAGCGATGACCTCCACCAGTAAGAGGCGCAGACTGCGTGAACGAGCGTCCCGCGCAGGCAGCAGACGCAGCATGAGCAGACGGGCGCAGCAGCGCAGGAAACGCAGCTCCTCATCGGGACTGCGCAGACACGGATGCAACGGAAACGGCCGTGGTACTTCCTCCAGCCTGGAGAGACAGAGACAGAGAGACTATTGGATTCTATAGTATTCAAACCATCATGCCAATGAAACAATCTGAAAATTGAAATTGTAAGAGACAGAAATAAATATCTTGTTTTCTTTTATTTTAATCCAATTATATTAGTTTTAAGAGAAATAAATAGAAATATTTTGTAATATTTGAAATGTCTTTACTGTCACTTTTGTTCAATTTAATGCATTTAATGTGTGAATAAATGCATTTATTTATTTACAAACATATATAAGTGTGTGTGTGTGTGTGTGTGTGTGTATAGACAGACAGAGAGACAGACAGACAGATAGATAGAAAATAATATCACACAGTGTGCACCAGGTTCAGTGAGAGTCACCTTTAGTAGCGACGACCTCCACCAGTAAGAGGCGCAGACTGCGTGAACGAGCGTCCCGTGCGGGTAGCAGACGCAGCATGAGCAGACGGGCGCAGCAGCGCAGGAAACGCAGCTCCTCATCGGGACTGCGCAGACACGGATGCAACGGAAACGGCCGTGGTACTTCCTCCAGCCTGGAGAGACAGAGACAGAGAGACTATTGGATTCTATAGTATTCAAACCATCATGCCAATGAAACAATCTGAAAATTGAAATTGTAAGAGACAGAAATAAATATCTTGTTTTCTTTTATTTTAATCCAATTATATTATAAGAACACTATTTTTTCCCCCTTTTTCTCACTTGGCAATATGTAACCATACTTTGAAATAGACAATAAAATTGCAAGACATAAAATTGCAAGAAATTAACAGAATGAATAGAATAATAATAGAAATTGATATCTTGTTTTATTTTTAAACTCTAACTATAATATAATTTAACAATAGTACATTATATTACATTACATTATACTATATTATATTATATGATATTATATTCCTTCTTCCTTGGCAATATGCAAAGCAATCATGACAATAAAGCATTTTGAAAAAGTAAAATTGCAAGAGATATTAATCAAATAAAAACAAATTAATATCTTGTCGTTTTATTTTTTTAATGCAATTATATTTTTCTCCTTTCTTTCTTGACAATATGCAAATCATGCCAATAAAGCACTTTGAAAAATTTAAACCGATATATTATTAGAAGAATAAATATATAAAAAATAGTTTTTAATTATAATATAATATATAATATAATATAATATATAATAAATTATACTATTTTCCTTGGCAATACACAAAGCAATCGTGCCAATAAAGCACTCTGAAAATCAAAACTGTTATTTATAAAGTTATTTATTTATACTATTTCTTACTTAAGCATTCACACCAACAAAGCATTTAAAATTAAGACCATAAAATATGAAGGGGGAAATATTGACACGGAACAGGTGGAGGAAGACAGATGAGAGGCAGAAAAAGAGGGGCAACAGAAGATGCCTGTCCACTCAGCTAATGGGCTGTGCAGATCGATCACTGAGATACACACACACACACAATGATGAAGACACGGTGAGCAGAGAATTCAGTCACACAGAAATATGGAGACAGATCAGCCTCAAAAATAACACATTTGCAAAACAAAATTCATAAATGCACAGCACAATTTACATTTACAAAATCCGATTCGTAAATTCAAAACACAATTCATAAATACACAAGTAAAAGCATAAATATTTCTCCAAATGCTCACACAAATGCATCTTACCTAAATACATTTAAAATGTTTACACAAATATGTATATATCAAGTTCTTGAATTAATTTCCATCACACATTTATGAATGATGTTACATGTATTTATGGATCGTTGAATCTGCATTTGCAAATC
>NW_015505759.1:73436-84778 GCF_001515645.1 Sinocyclocheilus grahami | reverse complement strand
GAAATATTATTACAATTTAAAAGAACTATTTCCTATTTGAATAGATTTTAAAATGTAATTTATTCCTGTGATGCAAAGCTAAATTTTCAGCATCATTACTCCAGTCTTCAGTGTCACATGATCCTAATCATTCTAATATGCGGATTTGATGCTCAAGAAACATTTCTTACCAATAACAATAACAATCTTATCCTCCGTAACAGTGAACCACTAGTAGCGCTGTGTGTCTCACCTTGTGTTAGCAGCCTTAAGGTCACAGAAGTGCGTGTGGAGGGTCTTGACCATGTCGTTACAGACCAGGTTGACCACATCCACCTCAGAAAGACGCATTCGCAGCTGTTTGGTCATTTCCCAAAAGTCCTCAGACAACATCTGATAGAGTTGGCCCTCATCCCGACTCAAGGGGACGTACCACGACAGAATATAGTCCCGATAGCTGTAGTCAAGCACTGCAGGGAGAGAAAGTCACTGATTAAAACAGAAAACAATCGGTTTTACCAATATTTCAGAATCCCCAGCATTTAGTATAGAACCAGTGCATACTGTGCAGAATGCCTTATCCCACAATGCAATGCGACCACCATTTATGACATTTATTTCCAAGATCCTAACTGGATGTCACTCTCTCAGTTAAACATGCAATGTGGTCAAGTGATAATATAGCTGTTTAAAATGTTAAAAATACTACATACTACATTTCACATACTATTACAAAAATAAGTCGATGAGGCTAGCAGATGTCTTCGCTTCACTGCTTTTTATCTGCATGATAAAGCACACAACATCCTGCTGTCAACAGAGAACCAAAAATAATACAGTCATGAGCAAATCAAGCTAATCAGCAACACTGTATTTATTGGGTGTAAATGAATACCTAGAATCTGCCGTTTGTCTTGCCACTAGATAAATCAACAAATTCATATGGATGGATAGAAATAAAACTGTCATCATTTTGCACATTAGCATCAATTATTTACGCTAAATGCAAAAAAGTAAAGAAATACAAACCACTCCTCAAACATACACACACAAAAGCAGGTGGCAGATGGCATGAATGTGATGGCACTAGCAATGACTGCAACGGTCCTCTAATGACGCTAAGATCCTTCCCCCACCACAACCACTCACACAGTCAAAACAAGCCGATCTGGAGCTGAATACTCTTTAGTGACACCCTTTGTGCAGCAGTTATTGAAAACTTGGTTTGCAGGCATTTTCCCTCCCGGCTGAGGTAGCACTATTTATAGCCACAGTGACCTCATAAAATGTGCTGACTTTCCCCAGCTGGGCGTCAGGAAGTGCCGCTGACACTGTTCTAGTGCTGTTTCCTTTAAGCATCTTCTGCTTATTAAGTGACACGACCCTCCTAAAATTCTGTCTCATTGTGACTGCAGGAAAAAATAAATAAATAAATAAATAATAATAATTGATATAGCAAAAAATATAATATAAAATAGATACAATATATATATATATATATATATATATATAAAAATAATAATAATAATAATAAAAAATATAAAAATGGTAAAAATTAAACCAAATAAAAACTTGTCAAAAAAGGAAAGAAAAAGAACCAGATAAAGCAACAAATACAGACTTCTGGATATAAAATGGCATAATTTTGCACATGATCATCAACAATTTATGCTAAATGCATGCATCAACAAATATATTATTTGTATACAATTAAGTCAGAATAAATGGACTACAATGATTAACGAATATTAATATATTTTTTATAATATAATATAATAATAATATATTATATTATATTTATATATAATACATATTTAAATATAATATAATAATATTATATTTAAATATAATACATAATATTTACAAAATTAAAACGGAATAAAAATTTAATTGATAAAAAAATATATTAAAAAAATAAAAGCAAAATAAATATGAAAACAAAAAAATTTTAAGTAAAAACTAAATACAATTAAAAACTTGTCACTATGATGCTAGGATGTTCATAGAAACATAAAACAAAAAATAATTATTTACTCACCAATGTGTTCTTTTCTATCCCGTTTGACTTTCTGACAGCAAACGAGAAATTGCCAATAATAGCCTGGTCGGTGTTTCGTGCAATAATTAACATGTACTAAAATATTAATTAAACCTTACTGACTTACCAAAACTACTGATTTTCAGTGAATAATTATTAAAAAGCTGTCTGTTTTTCACCGAACGTTATTAAAAGACTTGGAATATAACGCATGAGACATCTATGGTGCGATTTTCTCCTGATGGACAAAAAAAAAAAAAAAACAAAAAATAATTATTTACTCACCAATGTGTTCTTTTCTATCCCGTTTGACTTTCTGACAGCAAACGAGAAATTGCCAATAATAGCCTGGTCGGTGTTTCGTGCAATAATTAACATGTACTAAAATATTAATTAAACCTTACTGACTTACCAAAACTACTGATTTTCAGTGAATAATTATTAAAAAGCTGTCTGTTTTTCACCGAACGTTATTAAAAGACTTGGAATATAACGCATGAGACATCTATGGTGCGATTTTCTCCTGATGGACAAAAAAAAAAAAAAAAAACAGCCCAGACTTACATTTAAGGAAGGACCAGAGCCATACGCAAAATGTACAGCACAGACCTTTAAGACATAAAAATTATACAAGTTGTAAATCTTCCTCTGGTCATTCAATGAAAATTCCTCACAAATCTCAGCAGGTGACCTTTAAATGTCAGTATAACTTTCTCCCTCTACAGGAACTTCTCTGTTCTGGACTCAATAATAAGGTCTATCATTAGACTCCTACTGCAGTTTAGCTGATCATGGATTAAGCAACCATGAACGAAATCCAAAAAAAAAATGTAATTAAGGATGGCTGAATAATGGGAGTCGAGTCATTCAGGTTGTTTACAGGAAGCACAGTTTTGCTAAAAGCACCGGCTGAATACAAAACGAGAGAAAGTGTTCTGAAGTATTTAAAGCTTGAATCATCATGGTCCAGAAAACCACAAACTACCACACATATGCTTCCACGTGATCTCTTTTCTTTTTTGAATTTGGTCCATTTATCAGATTCTGACAGCACAGATGAGTCAAACTGGATGCCAAACAACTGCATTCAGCCGATCCTTTATGGCGTGTGACATTGGTGCTGATGGGATTTCGTCATCAGTGTGTATAAACACCCAGCAGGGCGTCTGATAACAACATTTGCGCTGCAGATGTATTCAAAAGTGTCCATTACCACTAAAACATACTTGAAAGACTGTATGATTTCACATATCCAACACATCTAACACAGATATGGGTTAAACAAGAAATTGCATACCACTCTTACTGTTTTTGCAGTATGTATAGGATGTAAATATTATGCAAACTCTATGAATGCATGGAATAATCACTCATTTATTTGATTAATAGGCCAAAATGTAACATTTTTGCTTAAAATAAATAATCTGAATTAAACATACAATGTCACATGACAACAATATAGCAAAATATTGTCTGAAATGAATAAAGTTGCATAATGCAGTCTGTTTCATATACTATTTTTCAAAAATAAAAGGCAGTATGCACGGTGAAGTATTTTATAGAGCTGAAATGTTATATTTCTATACTTAAAAAGTACTCAAAAAATGTTATTATGGTTTTAGTTAACTATAATAGCCCTGACTAGTATTCCATTCCAGTCACTGTCACATGACCTTCTCTGTCCATGACCCGCTCAATAGCAAAAAAATACATATAGGAATTAGTCATTAAAGTCTTCCATTCTCTATCTCTGGCCCATCAGGCTGGTCTACGGGAAGTGTGCATCACGAAAAACATCATCATCAGTGACACCTGATCCTGGGTCAGTAATGCAGTTACGCAGCTAATGGTCCAGGTGCATTTGTCATGCAGAGAAACCTGATCAGAGGACGATATTAGTTATGGAACATCAACTTTGTGTGAAGTCAAACACTCAGATCACCTTAGAAACTGCTTAGCAACACGCTAGCAACCACCTAGAACAACTTAAAAAAAATGCATGGCAACACTTAAAAACTGTCAGAACTTGAAGGTGGGTTCTTTTGATCTGGACAAGTATACAATTACCCAGCAACCACCCAGAACACTCTAGAAACCTTAGAAAACATCTAGCAATGCCCTAGCAACAATATAGAACACTCTGGCAACTGCAGAATAATACACTTGAAACCTCTCAGAACTTGAGGGTGAGCTCTTTTCATTTGGACTAATATGCAGTCATCTAGCAACCACCCAGAACACCCTAGAATCCTTACAAGCTACCTAGTAACACCCTAGCAACCACCTACAATACCCTAACAACTGCAAAGCAACACACTTAAAACCTCTCAGAACTTGAAGACTAGAGTGTAATCACCTAGCAACCACCTAGAACAGCCTAGAAACCTTAGAAATCGGTTAGTCTTGACTGGCATTGCTCCGATTCGGCTTGCACGCCTCTGCTAAAAAGTTTTAATCCATTTTATTGATTGAGTAATTATATACAGAAGGTGTTTCTGTTCAGGTAGCCATAAATACTTGAAGTAAATACAGCAAGTGACTCTTTAAAAAAAAAAGAAAAGCAAAATGCTGTAATGTAATATGAAGCGTCATAGCACATTTCACAGCACTTTTGTAATCTAATTTATCAGATGAAGTATGCACTCAGAACGCAGACAAAGAGCATTGTAGAGATATAAAAAGACATTGGCAAATATTGGATGCATATAAATAACATGAAATCACCTACAAAACAGTTTAAAATCAAACAAAATGTCTTAAACACAACAAAAACAGCACAGTTTGTGTGAGGGTTATATAAAAATAGAAAAATATCATTAGCTCAGTATATAAACAAAAGAAGTCAATGGAAGGTTTCCAACATAATATAAAAAAACGTGTGTTTGTGTACTGAGGTCAAAGATATTTGATGGATTGTTTGATGGATGCAGTTAGTGTTATAATGTCATTCCAATACAGCAAGTGACTCTTTAAAAAAAAAAGAAAAGCAAAATGCTGTAATGTAATATGAAGCGTCATAGCACATTTCACAGCACTTTTGTAATCTAATTTATCAGATGAAGTATGCACTCAGAACGCAGACAAAGAGCATTGTAGAGATATAAAAAGACACTGGCAAATATTGGATGCATATAAATAACATGAAATCACCTACAAAACAGTTTAAAATCAAACAAAATGTCTTAAACACAACAAAAACAGCACAGTTTGTGTGAGGGTTATATAAAAATAGAAAAATATCATTAGCTCAGTATATAAACAAAAGAAGTCAATGGAAGGTTTCCAACATAATATAAAAAAACGTGTGTTTGTGTACTGAGGTCAAAGATATTTGATGGATTGTTTGATGGATGCAGTTAGTGTTATAATGTCATTCCACCCACACACTCCAACAGAGAGTGAGAGACAGATAATAAGACAGGAAAAACTGCACTGTCAGAGACAGCAATTGTTTTCTCAAGCCTTTCCAAAATTAAAACAGCAACACTGCAGACAAAGAGAGAGAGATATTATAACCAGGGCTTAATTTGTTATCCTCCGAAATCCGATCCGGCACCTCATTTTGGCGGATCCCCCTCCTCACGCGCCAATGAAAGACGTTCATGCTGACCTGTAGCGTGCATCTATTTCATGAAAAATCTCATATTATGAGCACGCTTGCTGCACATCTACATTTGAAATAAACTTCAGCGCGCAAAAGACGAGACATGTGAACGGCTGCTCACATGAGGCTGTTCACACAAGACCGAATGCACGGATCCATACTGTTACACATGCGTTTTCTTTCTTACCTGTTTACACTTAGGAACCTACTGTGCTAAGGAGGATACTCGCCAGGACGGCCATTTAGATCACTTAAGCTGAACAAACAATGAAAAATAAGTGCCCGTTTATTGTTTTATTGCAGCCGATCTCTGATCTGGACTTGCACAAACTGTGTTGCAATGCAATCATTTTCCAAAATGTCATGAGCTGTAACAACGGTAAGCTGTAACAACAATACCGTGATACCGTCATATTTTTGCTTAAGGTTATCATACAGTCAAAATCTCATACCGGCCCATGCCTATTCCGGGACCTCATAATTTACAAATTAAGCACTGATTATAACCCTTCTGACTCACGACTGTCCAAATAATGGCGGCTGGCAACCTGGAGTGGTCAAAAGAGCTGTTCCTATTTTTATTTTCAATATATATAGTGGCCACAGTATCTGGGCATTCAAGTCACACTTACAAATATTTGATTGTGAATGTCACTGCATTAGATAATATTTATTATTATTGTTGTTTTTATTATTATTATTATTATTCTAATATTGAAAGCATATTGATTTTTAAGGTGTAATTTATTTAAAAGATAGATAGCACAAGAACACTTCAATGAACAGTTCACCCAAAAATGAGAATTTGCTAGAAACACACGTTTGTTTTTCTATTATGGTGGGAACTTTCCTCTGACTTCTATTGTTCACATACTGAGTTTCTTAAAAACACGCAGCTCTTCACTTCACAAGATGTAAATTGATGGACTGGAGTCGTGTGGATTACTGTGATGTTTTTATCAGCTGTCTGGACTCTCATTCTGACGGCACCCATTCACCGCAGAGGATCCATTGGTGAGAAGTGATGTAATGCTACATTTCTCCAAATCTGTTCCCATGAAGAAACAAACTCATCTGCATCTTAGGTGGCCTGAGGGTGAGTACATTTGTAGCAAATTTTCATTTTTGGGTGAATATTCTGAACTGACTTTACACTGTATTGTATATCCACTTAAAAATGACCAAAGCACCAGCTGATTAAATGTCACTGAGCAAAAATGATGACAAAAAGTTATGAAAGAGAACAATACTTTTCAGCATTTGAATACAGATATAGAGACTTGATTTTATAACTTAATATCTAATGCAATGACATTCATACATTCTGAGTCCATAATCGGCCTACTTTTGAGACTGCTGCTGTAGGAGACCCCAGCTGCTTTCTGAAACTGTTCTGTGATCTGCTCCTGGACTCTAAAGCTCTGTGATTTACCAAAGAAATCCAGCCAGTCTGAGCGCTGGAACACAAAGGTGGTCTTGTGACTGACAGAGATCAAAGGTGAAAATACCTCTGACGCTGTTGTGTGCTGAGCTGATGGATTTCACATGTTCAATATTCACCTCTAAACAATAACAGAGCATTTAAAGGGATAGCTCACCCAAAAATAAAAACAGCCATCATTTACTCATTCTGATGTCAAATTAGTTTTCCATGAAACACAAAAGGAGATATTTTGTATGGAAAGGAACAGCATAAACAATGAAAGCACATTGCGACTACATAGTGCTCAAAAACCTTGAGCACTTAATTCCAAATCTTCTGCTGTTATATAATAGCTGTGTGAGAGGAACAGACTGAAATCGTGTTATAAACTATACAAATCTTACCCTCCACAGCAGCTCCCAAATCTCATTCAAACCTCAATTTTTAAACTTGGTATGTCATGTTCGGTTAAGATATATTTTACATTTAATGACACAAGACATTATAAAAACACAGGAATTAACTCTATAAAGCCTACTGTATCATATTCGATACACAATTATCTAAGGCATCAAAATAATCAACATGATCAAAACTTTGCTAAAAATAAACCTGTTGAACACAATCTACTACATGCCTTCTATGTTTTGATCATAAAACTAAGCTTTTAAATATGATCTTACAAAGACATATTATTTGGAGAAATAGAGTGACGACTGATATTTATATCATTTTATGTAAATAAATAGTCTGATATACTGTTATAAATATCTCATTGATTTACATTACAAGCTGTCAGAATTTCATCTTACTTGTGCACGAAAATATCAGCATCTGCACCAAACTGTGTATTCAGTTTGGGCCATTTTTTTAATCTTTTCCTCCTCGAGTATGAGCTTCGTATTCTCATATCTCTTTCTGGTACATGAGCTATACATAAGCCATAATAGCCACCAAAAAACACATCTGTAAACTTTTTTTAAGATTTGCTTTATATATATATATATTTTTTGTCTAAAGTTTTAGTGAACAGCTCTACTTCAAAATATGAGGTTTTCTGTCTATTATTTCATATGTCAGGCATACGTCAGACATATGTTAAATTTAACATGTTTGAAATAGCTGAAAACAGGACAACAAAGAGACACAAATGAGATTTGAGAGCTGCGCAGGAGGGCAAATAAAACCTATCCCATTGCCTTCCGTGAGTTTCATGGTACTTTTTTCCTCTCGTTTTTGGAGCTTGATTTTACGGATTAGAAAAGAGCAGCTGAACATTCTTCAAAACATCTCTATTTGTGTTCTACAAAAGAAAGACAGCTGGACTCCCAAAGCTTTTGATATTCTTCATATTCGGTGCGGTGATTTGTTTGCAGGAGTAACAGAAATTCACTTTTAAAGTGATTCAAGTTTAAACAGATTTTTTTCTTTATAAGGCCATTTTTTCTAACCTAATTAAATGTATGCATCATTTTTTGTGTCAAATTCTTAAATTGAATCAATAAATTTAAATAGTAAGACACTATAGGGCTGTTACCAATCAAATGAAATCAGTATCAACAAAATGTGTGTTTGCAGTGCAGAGGTGGCACAGCATCTGCATTTCTCAGAAATCGCTTACTGCACCTTTAATGCAGGAAATTAATGCATTTAACCTGCAGTTACAAATGCATAAATAATGTTTTGATGATTTAAAAACAAAACGTTCAATAGTGATATTTGAAATGATTTTGAGAAAAAAAAAAGGGGAAAATACTTTAAATATAAACCTAAAATCGCCAGTAGGTTGCGGCAAATCACTGCATAAGTGAGTCATTGAGTCATTCATTCAACTGATTCGTTCAACGCCTGATTGACTCAGTAACGAAACACTGTTGTGTGTTGCTCAGAGACACAAAACAGTTCTGCTGTGGCTTTGTTTGAAATTATTTTCCTTGACGAAATAGAGCAAAAACAGGAACTTGAGTCTAAAAAGTCAATTAATATTAATTTCTTGTTTATTGGACTGTTTTATAAAATCAACATCACATTTGTAATCATACTGATATTTGGAGAAAAAAAACTGTACTCTTTGTATGATATTAACTATATCAGACGATATAAATATAAAATACATATAAAAGTCATACGAGGCATATTTGCCCCCTTATCTTGAATTTTGGGGGAATTCTAAATGTATATTAATAGACTCATGAACTCATGCAGTGAAAGTGTGAACTCTAAATGTGCTCGTGCAGTAGTCTAACCTGCATCACGTAGTGTATGCATGCACTCTCTGGGTGTGTCCACGTTTGGTTTTTGCGATATACTTGATAATCTCAAATTGCTTATCGTTTAAACAACAATTAGAATATTATCATTGATGATATATATGACACATGTTCTAGAGTTTCAAACAGTGAAGAAAGCAGGCAAGGATTTCATCATCAGCCAAGACAAACACTTTTGTGTTTTTCAGTGCAGCATCATTGTGACAGAGGGGACTGACGGATCCCATCATCCCTCTCTCTCTTTGGCAAGCTGACACACTTCACACCCTCTTTGTCCTATTAAAATGATCGCCATGAATGAAAGATTTTAACATGAAACATGTCCCTTCAGAGAGCGAAGCTACAAATGGCGGATCTGTAAGACGCTTCGGTCAGTAACAAATTATTTTCCTCACCATCAGAACAACCCGACAGGAATTTCACAGCAATCACTGATCAAACAAGGACTAGTTATGAGTCACACCATAGATGCTCATAGGGTGCCGATTTCACCGGATAACTATTTCCTGTTTACTCACTGATGTCACAGGCTAACACAATGTATTCACAAATCAAAAAATAACAGTTCAAACGGTAAAAACAGAATGGTTTTAGTCCACTAGAAACTGTTGGGGTCTCCATGCATCCTGCTAGCAGGACTACTCACCTTCTTTAAGGGCTTTATCTACATTGAGAGACACTACAACCCTCCTGGTCTGGGCTGAATCCAGCAGAGGTACACAGAACCGGCCCTACGGAGTGAGGAAGACAATCATTAAACAATAAATCACTCATGACAACTTAACACAACACTCATTATGTAGAAAAGCAATTAAAAGACCCGGCTGAGGGACATTCTTTGCACCAGTTACAAGGGTTACAAGTTCTGCATTGATCCTATGCGGAATATATAGTACAAGTCTATGCTGGATCCAAAAGCAGTACTATTATCAGGCTGAGATTAACAACACAATCACAACAAAAAGCAACATAATACCAAAAGAACCAGGCAATAAATCTGATAAATCTGATTTGTAAAAACTGGAATTTTCTATGTATATGCCAATAAATTGCGTAATATTTACTTTTGTGTATACTGATAGTCCAATATTTATCTTCTTGTTTTGTTTACTGAGTGAATCTCACTAAACCTGGCTATTTGTGTCATTTTATAAATATTTACATTTAAATGAAATATACATATATTTAATATTAAATATATATTAAAGATTTTGTATTTCTTTTTAAATTTATTATATTTAAATTTACCTCAAAATCGTAAGAAAAATAAGCTTGTCTGTGCAGAGATGGATGGATGGAGACAATAGAATAATAATATTTAATATAATTTAAAGTTAAATACATAAATGTGATATTCTATTTATTGTTATTATATGTATGTATGTATGCATGCATGTATGTATGTATATATACAGTGGTGTGAAAAAGTGTTGGCCCCCTTCCTGATTTCTTATTTTTTTGCATGTTTGTCACACTTTAATGTTTCAGATCATCAAACAAATTTAAATGTTAGTCAAAGATAACAAGTAAACACAACATGCAGTTTTTAAATGAAGGTTTTTATTATTAAGGGGAAACAAAATCCAAAACTACATGGCCCTGTGTGAAGAAGTGTTTGCCCCCCTGTTAAAACTGTGGTTTATCACACCTGAGTTCAATTTCTCTAGCCACACCCAGGCCTGATTACTGCCACACCTGTTCGCAATCAAGAAATCTCTTAAATAGGACCTGCCTGACAAAGTGAAGTAGACCAAAAGATCCTCAAAAGCTAGACATCATGCCGAGATCCAAAGAAATGCAGAAACAAATGAGAAAGACAGTAATTGAGATCTATCAGTCTGGAAAAGGTTATAAAGCCATTTCTAAAGCTTTGGGACTCCAGCGAACCACAGTGAGAGCCATTATTCACAAATGGCAAAAACATGGAACAGTAGAGAACCTTCCCAGGAGTGGCCGGCCGACCAAAACTACCCCAAGAGCACAGCGATGACTCATCCAAGAGGTCACAAAAGACCCAACAACAACATC